>NW_024870801.1:1235000-1326772 GCF_019054845.1 Dipodomys spectabilis
GAGCCCCACAGGCTCTCTGTCCAAACCTCCATCTGAGCCCTGAGCCCCAGGGCCCCTGGGTGCCTCTAATTCATTCCTGTGGGACAGGGTCAGTCCTCCTCCAAGCCGCTGCCTGGACCCTGCTTCCAGGCCGAGGCCTGGGTCCTAGCCTGGCCCTGCTGCTGCCCCAGCCCAGAGCCCAGGGCCTGGAGCAACCACAGCCACGGGGCCACAGCCCCCACTTCCCCTGCTCCGGAAGCTTCCATTTGCAAATCCAGGTCTGGCAGGCTCCCCTGAGGCTGACTCTCCCCACGGCCTCCCCTGGCGGGTGTGCCCCTGCCTGCCCCGGCCTGGCCTGCTCGCTGGAGGTCACGGCCACCAGGCTCCGAACTCCTCAGCAGCGATCTCCCGGGCCCAGGCAGAGTTGGCCGCCCATGGCGTCCTTCCCTGGGCAGGGTCTGGGTTCTGTCGTCTCCATCCTTCTGGGCATGAAGTGCCCCCGTCCCCGGGCCTGGTCCCCAGGCGGTGCAGCCAGCGGGAGGGCGCCGGTGGTCTAATCACTGGCCGAGAGTCACGGGCGGCACTTTCGGGGTGGGGCCCAGTCTCTCCACACAGCCTCCCACCTCGGCCCACCCCGGCCTGCGGATGACGGCCCAGCCGCCATGGACGAGAACTTAGAACCTTGAGCCACAGCATTCACTCGATGCCCGCCCAGCCCACTGCCTGGAGGAAGAGTAGATTCTGCTCCTCCGAGTGAACTGGGGCAGCCCTGCAGCCACGAGGTGGCGCTAGCTCCCACGCAGTGCGGGTGGAGGGAGCTGGGGAGTCCGAGCCTGACTGCGTCCCCTCCCCGGGGGCGGGGTGGGGGGGTTCCTCAGACCCACGCCCCGGTAACCCCCCATGGCCCGTCTGTTCAAGCAGCCTGGGACTGAACTGCCCTGTGGTGGGGCGGGCTGGCAGAGGACACGGGTTTCTCCTCCCTCCTCTACCCAGGGCAGGATGGCAGAGACAGGATGGGGAGTGGCCTCTCCAGGGCCTCCCTCCTCGGTTGTAGAGCGGGGGGGCTCTACGACCCCCCTGGAGAAGGGGGTTCTCCAGCCTCCTTCCGTAGCCACCCCGCTGTCCAAGGCCGGGTCCCAGCCACACCGGGTTAGAAACTGCCCTCCTGATCTTGTTTAACCTGATCGCCGCCTCCTCAGCGTCTCCACAGGCAGCCTTGTTCTTAGGTCCTGGAGCTGGGCTTCAGCGTGTGGATTTGTGATGATGGAGCCCGTTTACCACCCAGGCCCGGCGGGCGGCGTCTCCCTGGCCTCTGTGTCTGTGATCCACTGGCCTCTCGGCTGGTGGCGTCCAAGACTCGATGGGCCTCAGCTTCACACGGACGGGCACCGCCTGGGCAGACCTTGGCCCAGTCCTGCCCGTCCACGTGGCCTTGGGTGTCCTGGGGGCTGCTCTCCCTGGTCCTGTGGTCTCCCTGAGTCTGCGTGCTTTCTGTTTCATTCATGACCATTTGTTCCCACGTGACCAGTACAAAGGATTGTCGATGGTGATGGTGAATAAACAAAACAGGCTAACAAACAGCATGCCAGCATGGCAGAGCAGGGACCAAGCTGTCAGCACCGAGCGCGGGGAATGTGGACCTGACAGCCAGAGAGTTCACCCAATCACGTGTTTCCCAGAGCGAAACAAAGCCGACAGGACTGAAGGCCCCGAAAGACGGGTGCGGATGCCCGGGCAGATGAAGAAGCAGCGTCTCACAAAGCTGGAAGGTGTTTGAGGGACGACGGCATGAGTGTAAAGCAGCATCTTTGTAATGACGGTGCCTCTTCAGGCTGTGAGTGCCCGGTTCACGGTGCAGGCCTCTGCGGGCAAACCGCTGTACTTAAAGTGTGCTGTGAAATGTAACAACTCGGAGGTAGGACAGAGTTGAATATTTAGTCAGAAAAAGCACAAGGGGCCCTGGACAACGTATCCGATCAGTCCGAGACCCTTTCAGAAGCACCTTTCACACTGCAGTCCAGCAGGCCACTGGCTGCGGCCAAGGCTGGGAGGAGCAAGTGGACGCCTCTCCACGCTGTTTATCTTTGACCGGAGTCCAAAGGCTCCGCTCCCCGAGGTGAGGCTCGATATCTGGGCCGTGCATTCTGGTAGCAGGATAAACATGGATGGGGGTTTAAATGACCCGTGGGCAGGGCCCTATCCACCAGGCCTGGCCTCTGAGTCCAGCGCAGGGCCCGCTGGGAACGCTCCGGGCACTGACCAAGGCCAGTGTGCCCTGGGCCCCGCACAGCTGGCTGGATTGCAGCATGGCCTCCCATCCGCTGCTGGTGCAGCCCCCTGACGCCCTCCGCAGACCGCTCCACGTCCCCAGCCGGCTTCTGCTGGGGCCAGGCCCCTCTAACCTGCAGCCTCGGGTCCAGGCGGCTGGCCGACTGCCCGTGATCGGCCACATGCACAAGGAGATGTTCCAGGTAAGTCTCTCAGGCGGGTGGGCCCCCACTGGGGGTGCCCACAGCGGGGCAGGGCCGGGCAGCAGCTCTGATTCCCATGCCCACCTCCTAGATCATGGACGACATCAAACAGGGCATCCAGTATGTGCTCCAGACCAAGAATGCCCTCACGCTGGCGGTCAGCGGGTCCGGACACTGCGCCCTGGAGACCGCCCTGTTCAACCTCCTGGAGCCTGGGGACTCTTTCCTGGTTGGGGTGAACGGCATCTGGGGTCAGCGAGCTGCAGAGATTGGAGAGCGCATTGGTAAGGGAGACGGGCTGTGTGTGGCCTGCATGGCCTTCTGGGACATAGGTGTCTCTCACTCTGTCCGTCCCAGCGGTGCCCCTGTGTCCTCCAGCACCCCACCCCCAGCCCACTGAGCCCCTCAGCCCCCCATCCCACCCCCTCCACCCCCTCTGGGCAGGTGTTAGGGCTCCAGGGGACCTGGACCCCAATGGGCCAGCTCCATATGGCAGAGTACAGCAGCCCTCTGTTCCCCCTGGGCTCCGGGAATTCAGGATAGCTATTTCTGAGAGAGGGAAGGGGTGTGGGAAGGGCCCCTCGTCTGGGGAGCCAGGCGCGGCTGAGCCACAGGACAGGACAGGATCCCAGGGGCTGGTCCTTCTCGAAATCCCAGAGCCATGCACCCGCCCCAGTGGCGGGCATGGACACGGTAACCCAACAGGGTTCCCTGGGGAGGACAGCTACCAGACTGGCAGCCCACGGTGGCTTTGAGGACTGCCTGCCACCATCCCAAGTGCCACGCTGGGGTGGAGCGCTGGCTGGCTGGGGGAGAGCGCTGGCTGAGGGGGAGCGCTGGCCGGCTGGGGGGGGGAGCGCTGGCCAGCTGCAGGGTTGGGGGGGAGCGCTGGCTCTGGGGAGCGCTGGCTGGAGGGAGCGCTGGCCGGCTAGGGGGGAGCGCTGGCTGGCCAGCTGCAGGGGGAGGGGAGCTCTGGCCAGCTGGGGGGGGGGGAGCGCTGGCTGGGGGGAGCTCTGGCCAGCTGGGGGGGGAAGCGCTGGCTGGGGGGAGCGCTGGCCGGCTGGGGGGGGAGCTCTGGCCGGCTGGGGGGGAGCGCTGGCTGGCCAGCTGCAGGGGGGGGGAGCTCTGGCCGGCTGGGGGGGGGAGCACTGGCTGGAGGGAGCGCTGGCCGGCTGGGGGGGAGCACTGGCTGGCCAGCTGCAGGGGGGGGGGGAGCTCTGGCCGGCTGGGGGGGGGGAGCACTGGCTGGAGGGAGCGCTGGCCGGCTGGGGGGGAGCGCTGGCTGGCCAGCTGCAGGGGGAGGGGAGCTCTGGCCAGCTGGGGGGGGGGAGCGCTGGCTGGGGGGAGCGCTGGCCGGCTGGGGGGGAGAGCGCTGGCCGGCTGGGGGGGAGCGCTGGCTGGGGCTGAGGGGAGCGCTGGCCGGCTGGGGGGGAGCGCTGGCTGGCCAGCTGCAGGGTGGGGGGGGAGCTCTGGCTGGCTGGGGGGGGAGCCCTGGCTGGGGGGAGCACTGGCCGGCTGGGGGGGGAGCGCTGGCCAGCTGGGGGGGGAGCGCTGGCCGGCTTGGGGGGGGAGAGCTGGCCAGCTGGCTGGGGGGAGCGCTGGCCGGCTGGGGGGTGGAGAGCTGGCCGGCTGGGGGGGGAGCGCTGGCCGGCTGGGGGTGGACTGCCGGCCTGCTGGGGGGTGGACTGCTGGCTGGGGGGGGGGGAGCACTGGCCAGCTGGGGGTGGACTGCTGGCCTGCTGGGGGTGGACTGCCAGCTGGCTGGGGATGGACTGCTGGCCAGCTGGGGATGGACTGCTGGCCGGCTGGGGGTGGAGCGCTGGCAGGCTGGGGGGTGGACTGCGTCTGGGGGGTGGACTGCTGGCCGGCTGGGGGTGGACTGCTGGCTGGCTGGGGGTGGACTGCTGGCCGGGTTGGGGGGAGCACTGACCGGCTGGAGGGTGGACTGCCGGCTGGGGGGTGGACTGCCGGCTGGGGGGTGGACTGCCGGCTGGGGGTGGACTGCTGGCTGGGGGTGGACTGCTGGCCGGCTGGGAGTGAGCACTGACCGGCTCGGGGGGGCTCCTCTCCTTGGCCAGCCTCCTCCAGTCTGCACAGTTTTAAGGGGAAAACTCTCTCCCCAGGAGCCATGGTGCATCCGTTGCTCAAGGAGCCCGGAGACTGCTACACACTGCAGGAGGTGGAGGAGGTATGCCCCAAGCGGGGGGGGGGGGGGGCGACAATCCCACAGGGGTGAGGCTGGGGGGGCCCACAGCCCTCTCCAGCATCTAGGACTGGCCATAGGAGGACATTCTGGTGCCCGGCAGGGGACCTGGCAGCCCCCCTCCCGGAGCCGTGGGCCCGGGCAGCACTTTCCTGTCCGATCCTTCTTGGCAAAAGCCCCCTCCCGGGCGGGGCACACCAGCTGTCCCGGGACAGCCCGCACCGCCACAGGCTCTGAGCGCCTCCCGCTCACGCTGGACCCTCGGGCCAGCCTGGGGCAGCGGACGGGGCGGGGGACCCACGTCCGGCCGTCTGCCCCTCAGGGCCTGGCCCAGCACAGGCCGGTGCTGCTGTTCCTCACCCACGGGGAGTCATCCAGCGGGGTGATGCAGCCCCTGGACGGCTTCGGAGAGCTCTGCCACCGGTGAGTCCCGCCCTGGGCGGTGTGGAGCCGCACAGACCTCTCCTGCCCAGTGAGGGAGCAGGGGGCCCAGCTGCCTCCTGGCCCCACCCGCCCGGCCTCTGTCACCGGGCCTGAGCTGGAGTCAGCCCCTCCCACTTGAAGAGGAAGCCGCCCCCCCTCCTCTCCCCCCCTCCCCCCGTGCCTGGGGACAGGACCGGGTGGTCCACACCCGCAGGTCCATGACCAGGCACCGCCTGCTGTGTTCACCTCAGGGCCTGCAGTGGCCTCCGGAGCGGCCCTGCCCTCTGGGCCCTCCTCCAGCTCCGCCCTGGGTGGGGGCTCTGGGGACCCTCCCTGTGACGGTCCCTGTGACCCAGCACAGCCAGTACAGCTGACCACAGGACCAGAGAGAAGCTCCGTGGCCAGGGAGGGTAGCCATGGCAGAGCCCCGCCGAGGGACCCACCCATGGCCCACCACAGGCCCAGTCGGACTTCTGACCCCTCCCCAGCAGGCGCCAGTATCGAGGCAGAGGAGGGCAGGTTCCTGTGGGTCCTCGTCCTCTCCTGCCTCTACTTCCTGCCAGGTGGCCCATGGCTGCTGGCTCTGTGCTACCAGGACACCAACACCCAAGCTCCCAGACTGGCCTCCAGGGGGAAACGGGGATTGTGACACCTTGGAAGCCCCAGTACTCACACCTGCTCAGTACCCACGCCTGCCCAGTACTCACACCTGCCCAGTACCCACAGCTTCTCAGTACCCACACTGCCCAGTACCCATACCTTCCCAGTACCCATGCTGCCCAGTACCCACACCTGCTCAGTACCCACACTGCCCAGTACTCACACCTGCCCAGTACCCATGCTGCCCAGTATCCACACTGCCCAGTACCCATACCTTCCCAGTACCCACACTGCCCAGTACCCATGCCTTCTCAGTACCCACACTGCCCAGTACCCATGCCTTCTCAGTACCCATGCTGCCCAGTACCCATGCCTTCTCAGTACCCATGCTGTCCAGTACCCATACCTGCTCAGTACCCACACTGCCCAGTACCCATGCCTTCTCAGTACCCACACTGCCCAGTACCCACGCCTTCTCAGTACCCACACTGCCCAGTATCCATGCCTGCCCACTACCCACACCTGCCCAGTACCCACGCCTGCTCAGTACCCACACCTGCCCAGTACCCACGCCTGCCCAGTACCCATACCTGCCCAGTACCCACACCTGCTCAGTACCCACACCTGCCCAGTACCCACGCCTGCCCAGTACCCACACCTGCCCAGTACCCACACTGCCCAGTACCCACACCTGTCCAGTACCCACGACTGCCCAGTACCCACACCCGCTCAGTACCCACACCTGCTCAGTACCCATACCTGCCCAGTACCCACGACTGCCCAGTACCCACACCCGCTCAGTACCCACACCTCCTTAGTATCCACACCTGCTCAGTCCCCACACCTGCCCAGTACCACACCTGCTCAGTCCCCACACCTGCCCAGTATCCACACCTGCCCAGTACCCACACCTGCCCAGTACCCACACCCGCTCAGTACCCACACCCGCTCAGTACCCACACCTGCTCAGTACCCACACCTGCTCAGTACCCACACCTTCCCAGTATCCACACCTGCTCAGTACCCACACCTGCCCAGTACCCACACCTGCTCAGTACCCACACCTGCTCAGTACCCACACCCTCTCAGTACCCACACCTGCCCAGTACCCACACTGGCTCAGTATCCACACCTGCTCAGTACCCACACCTGCCCAGTACCCACACCTGCTCAGTACCCACACCTGCTCAGTACCCACACCTGCCCAGTACCCATGCCTTCTCAGTACCCACGCCTGCACAGTACCCATGCCTTCTCAGTACCCACACTGCCCAGTATCCATGCCTGCTCAGTACCCATGCCTGCTCAGTACCCACGCCTGCCCAGTACCACACCTGCTCAGTACTCACACCTGCTCAGTACCCACACCTGCCCAGTACCCACACCCGCTCAGTACCCACACCTGCTCAGTACCCATACCTGCCCAGTACCTACGCCTGCCCAGTATCCACACCTCCACAGTACCCACACCTGCACAGTACCCACGCCTGCTCAGTACCATACCTGCCCACACTAGTCCAGGTCTACAGCTGCTCAGTACCACACTAATCTAGGTCCACAGCTGCTCAGTACCACACTAGTCCAGGTCCACAGCTGCTCAATACCACACCTGCCCACACTAGTCCAGGTCCACAGCTGCTCAGTACCACACTAATCTAGATCCACAGCTGCTCAGTACCACACTAGTCCAGGTCCACAGCTGCTCAGTACCACACTAGTCCAGGTCCACAGCTGCTCAGTACCACACTAGTCTAGATCCACAGCTGCTCAGTATCGCACTAATCTAGGTCCACAGCTGCTCAGTAGCACACTAATCTAGGTCCACAGCTGCTCAGTACCACACTAATCTAGGTCCACAGCTGCTCAGTACCACACCTGCTCACACTAGTCCAGGTCCACAGCTGCTCAGTACCACACTAGTCCAGGACCACAGCTGCTCAGTACCACCTTGCTCACACTAGTCCAGGTCCACAGCTGCTCAGTACCACACCTGCCCACACTAGTCCAGGTCACAGCTGCTCAGTACCACACCTGCCCACACTAGTCCAGGCCCCCAGCTGCTCAGTACTACATCTGCTCACACTAGTCCAGGCCCACAGCTGCCTGGGGCTTGGGGAGCCCAGCCAAGAAGGAAGACTCTGACAACATTTGGACAGAGCTGCTCTGTGGAGGAGGGAGCTACACTCTCTCCCTTCCTTGCTGCCTTCAGCCACCCATATCTTCTCAGGTACCAATGCCTGCTCCTTGTGGATGCTGTGGCATCCCTTGGTGGGGTCCCCATCTACATGGACCAGCAAGGTAGGGGGGGCCTGTACCCAAGCCCTGTCCCCACCCCCACCCTGCACCTGAGCCCTGCCCCACCCCCCTGCATCCAAGCCCTGCCACACACCCCTGTACCCAAGCCCTGCCCCACCGCCTGCACCCGAGCCCTGCCTCTGCTCCATGATCACCTCCCCTGTCCCCATGATCACCTCCCCTGTCCCCATGATCACCTCCCCTGACCCCATGATCACCTCCCCTGACCCCATGATCACCTCCCCTGACCCCATGATCACCTCCCCTGACCCCATGATCACCTCCCCATGATCACCTCCCCTGACCCCATGATCACCTCCCCATGATCACCTCCCCTGACCCCATGATCACCTCCCCTGACCCCATGATCACCTCCCCTGACCCCATGATCACCTCCCCTGACCCCATGATCACCTCCCCACGATCACCTCCCCTGACCCCATGATCACCTCCCCATGATCACCTCCCCATGATCACCTCCCCTGACCCCATGATCACCTCCCCATGATCACCTCCCCTGACCCCATGATCACCTCCCCATGATCACCTCCCCTGACCCCATGATCACCTCCCCTGACCCCATGATCACCTCCCCATGATCACCTCCCCTGACCCCATGATCACCTCTCCTGACCCCATGTTCACCTCCCCTGACCCCATGATCACCTCCCCTGACCCCATGATCACCTCCCCTGACCCCATGATCACCTCCCCATGATCACCTCCCCTGACCCCATGATCACCTCCCCTGACCCCATGATCACCTCCCCATGATCACCTCCCCTGATCCCATGATCACCTCCCCATGATCACCTCCCCATGATCACCTCCCCATGATCACCTCCCCATGATCACCTCCCCATGATCACCTCCCTTGACCCCATGATCACCTCCCCATGATCACCTCCCCTGACCCCATGATCACCTCCCCTGACCCCATGATCACCTCCCCATGATCACCTCCCCTGACCCCATGATCACCTCCCCTGACCCCATGATCACCTCCCCTGACCCCATGATCACCTCCCCATGATCACCTCCCCTGTCTCCATGAGTACCTTCCCTCTGTCCCAGGCATTGATGTTCTGTATTCCGGCTCCCAGAAGGTCCTGAATGGCCCCCCAGGGCTCTCCCTCATCTCCTTCAGCAGCAAGGCCAAGTGAGCGGCCAGGCCAGAGGGCATGGGTGGGACCTCTGGGTCAGCGCCACCCTGGCCCCTGCTCCGCCTCCTGGAATTGGCACAGAGCCCTCCACTCTACAGTGCCACTGTCACCACAGGGCCGAGTCCCGACCCTGAACCAGCCTGGGTGGGGTCAGAGGGAGGCTGGGTGATGGGCGATAGGCCTTCCAGACCGAACCTCGGTTTCCCTCGGGTGGGTTGATGTGACCAATGCAGCAGACCCTTTGGACTGTAGAAGGTGGTCACCGGGGTGGCTTGTGGGATGAGCCAGGACCAGCCTCTGGAGGGGCCAGCCTGGAGCCTGTAACGCAGGACAGCCCCGAAGGCTGAGCTGCGCCCTTGGACAGTTTCACCCCGTTTCCCTACCCTCCCCCCCACCAGGTGCAAGGTCTCTGCCCGGAAGACCAAGCCCTTCTCCTTCTACATGGACATCATGTGTCTGGCCAACCTGTGGGGCTGTGATGATAAACCTAGGATGTGAGCAGGGGAGAGGGAGAGGGCTGGGAGGGAGGATGGGAGGCAGGGGAGGGGGCTGGGAGGGGGTGGGATGGGAGGCAGGGGAGGGGGGTGAGGGTGGGATGGGGGGTGGGAGGGGGGATGGGAGGCAGGGGAGGTGGGAGGGGGTGGGATGGGAGGCAGGGGAGGTGGGTGGGATGGGGGGATGGGAGGCAGGGGAGGTGGGAGGGGGCTGGGAGGCAGGGGAGGTGGGAGGCAGGGGAGGTGGGTCGGAGGGGGGATGGGAGGCAGGGGAGGTGGGGGTGGGATGGGAGGCAGGGGAGGTGGGAGGGGGAATGGGAGGCAGGGGAGGTGGGAGGGGGGATGGGAGGCAGGGGAGGTGGGAGGGGGGATGGGAGGCAGGGGAGGTGGGGGGGATGGGAGGCAGGGGAGGTGGGAGGGGGGATGGGAGGCAGGGGAGGTGGGGGGGATGGGAGGCAGGGGAGGTGGGGGGGATGGGAGGCAGGGGAGGTGGGAGCGGGTGGGATGGGGTGGGGGCCACGTTAGCCTCGTGACCGTCTGTCAGCAGGCTTGGCTCCCCCCTTTCTGCCCCCACCCTGGGTTCCTCCTATAACCGCCATCCCTGGCTCCATCTGTCACCTGACCTGGAGGCCCAGGTCCCGCGAGGAGCCCCCACCGGCCCTGCCACAGCCCTGTCCTCCATGGGCCCTTTGCACCTGGGTTTGCTACATCTTCCCTTGCAGGTCTCGCTCAGGAGAAAGTAAATCAGGGATCTGTGAGGCAACCTAACTCATCACAAAGCCCCATGTGTCCCCCAGGGGCCCCAGCCTAGCGCACAGAGTCCGTGCACGTGGGCTGCTCGGGGACTTGGGCTGTTGGGGGTCAGCTCTGAGCTCTCCTGTGCGGGCCCCGCATGGGCCTTCCCTCCCCAGCGAGGAGCGGCCCTGCCCTGGGCGTGGGACCCTGACACTAGACAGGGCACCTGGGGAGGAGCTGGCCGAGGCCAGAACTGCACTGCTGGGCGGGACAGCGTGGTCTGTCACCCCGCACACGCGGCACAGACATGGACCCCTCCTGTCTCCCAGGTACCATCACACCATGCCCGTCACTGGCTTGTTCTGCCTGAGGGAGAGCCTGGCACTGGTGGTAGAGCAGGTGAAGGCGGGGCCTGGGCCTGGCCAGGGGCGAGGGGGGGGGCAGGGGGGAGGGACCGGGCAGAGACAGGTCTGGGCCTGGCCAGGGATGGGGCGGGCAGGGGTGGGGCAGGGATGGGGCAGGGATGGGGTAGGGGCGGGGCAGGGGTGGGGCAGGAGCGGGCAGCGTACCCCCTCTCCCCCTCCCCGGCCTCCTTCCCTTCTGTGTCCTCAAACTATGCTGGGTTAATGGGACAAAATGGTTCCCCAAAGACAGGGAGACTGGTTGGTTTGCAGAAGGACAAACCCTGGGCGTGGAGAGCAGAGCAGGGCAGACGGGCAGATCAGACCTGGTGCCAGGGGCTTCCCACCCTGTGCCCCGTCTTCCTGAGCTGTGAGCCACGCTGAGGAAGGAAGCGTGCGAGCGGGGGTGGGGGCTGCTGGGCGGGCACACCGCCCGTGCCGGGTCAGCGAGGCCTGAGAGAGCACTGCAGGCTGAGCACCCAGAACCAGTGGAAATCCCTTGGCCCCAGCTCGGGGGCTGTGAGGTCCACGTCCACGGGTGGCATTGGTGAGGGCCTGCAGGCTCCATGTTTCAAAACATGTCTGAAGGTTTCACGTGGGCCGAGAGGTAGACACAGCCCGCCAGCTTTCATTAGAAGCATTCCCACCCACCGTCAGACACTGGCCCCCCTCCGCTGTGACCCCCTCCACCACACCCCTGCTGCAGACCCTTGCCAGTGCTGCTGCTGGGGACAGTTCCATTCGAGGACAAAGACATCCAGACACCTCATCCCTGAGGGCCAGGGAGGGGTGCACAGAAAGGCGTATTCAGTGCCCAGGGCAGTGCCCAGGTCAGGCCGAAGCTAGCTTGAAGCCAGGCCGGGTAAGTGGTGGCTATGGTGGTGGTGGTGTCCAGTGGAAAGTCCACTTCCCAGAAACAGGAGGTCAAGAGGCCGGACATCCTGAGCAGAACGTCCAACACCAAATCTGGTGAGGCTCTGCCCACCTTCCTCCAGGTCCTGAAGTCCACAAGGGGCAGGGAGATGGGGAGGCCCCGAGAGGGGGCCACTGTACCCCCTCTGGCATCCACGCATCACGCCTCCGCGGAGGCCTGAGCTAGACAACGCTGGACGGTGTGTGTGCACGTGTGTGTGTGTGTGTCTGTGTGTCTGTGTGAGGGCTGGGCTAGACAATGCTGGATGGTGTGTGTGCATGTGTGTGTGTGTGTGTGTGTGCATGTGTCTGTGTGAGGGCTGGGCTAGACAACGCTGGACGGTGTATGTGCACGTGTGTGTGTGTGTGTGTGTGTGCATGTGTCTGTGTGAGGGCTGGGCTAGACAACGCTGGACGGTGTGTGTGTGTGTGTGTGTGTGTGTGCACGCGTGCACATGTCTGTGTGAGGGCTGGGCTAGACAACGCTGGACGGTGTATGTGCACGTGTGTGTGTGTGTGTGTGTGTGTGTGTGCATGTGTCTGTGTGAGGGCTGGGCTAGACAACGCTGGACGGTGTGTGTGTGTGTGTGTGTGTGTGTGTGTGTGTGTGTGTGTGTGCATGTGTCGGTGTGAGGGCTGGGCTAGACAAAGCTGGACCGTGTGTGTGTGTGTGCACGCATGCACATGTCTGTGTGAGGGCTGAGCTAGACAATGCTGGACAGTGTGTGTGTGTGTATGTGTGTGTGTGTGTGTGCATGTGTCTGTGTGAGGGCTGGGCTAGACAATGCTGGACAGTGTGTGTGCGCGTGTGTGTGTGTGTGTGTGTGTGTGTGTGCATGTGTCGGTGTGAGGGCTGGGCTAGACAATGCTGGACGGTGTGTGTGTGTGTGTGTGTGTGTGTGCACATGTCTGTGCGAGGGCTGGGCTAAACAAAGCTGGACAGCGTGTGTGTGTGTGTGCACATGTCTGTGTGAGGGCTGGGCTAGACAATGCTGGACGGTGTGTGTGTGTGTGTGTGTGTGTGTGTCTGTGCACAGGTGTCCGTGTGCATCCCCGAGCTCTCCCAGCTCCTGCCCAGTGTCCGCCAGGTCCCAAACCGGGGCTCTGGTGTGGTAGGTGGCTGGGGTCCACTGCCGACCCAGGTGGAGCGGCCGTGGGTCAGGCTGCGCCCGCCTCCCCACAGGGCCTGGAGACCTGCTGGAGTCAGCACCGCCTGGCCTCGGCCTACCTGCACTCGCAGCTGCAGGAGCTGGGCCTGCAGCTCTTCGTGAAGGACCCGGTGAGGGGTGGGGTCAGGGAGTCACAGGGGAGCTGCGGGGGGGCCGGAGGGCCAGGCTCCTGGAGCCCCGGGAGGAGGACTGCTAGAGGCCCCCCTCCGGGGCCCTGTGGGCAGCCATCAGTAAGATGGCACCTGCTGTCCTCAGAGCCTGAAACCAGGGCAGGGCAGGTGGACGGGGCAGGTGGACGGGGCGGGAGGCCTGGGCAGGGCCCCAGGCTGAGCTGGCACTTCCTGCAGGCCATCCGGCTCCACACGGTCACCACGGTGGCAGTGCCCCCCGGCTACAGCTGGAGGGACATCACCGACTACTTGATGGACCACTACAGCATCGAGATCACCGGCGGCCTCGGGCCCTCTCTGGGGAAGGTGAGCCAGCTCTGCCCGGGTCTGCGCCAGCCCACAGAGGGCCTGGTCAGCTGCAGAATGGACAGTCAGACAGCCACCGGTCCCACCGGAGCGGTCCTCCCCACAGCCAGGCTGGAAACGCAGGCCTGATTCCGCCCACCCAGCAGGAGTCTGCCTGCACCAGGCTCTCCGCTTCCCCTCCGGTCACCGGCTGGGCTGACCGCCGCGGCCCGGCCCACCCCGCCCCTGCCCTCTGGCCCAGGACAGAGGCTGACACCTGCCACCACGTGCGCCCACCAGGTGCTGCGGATCGGCCTGATGGGCTGCAACGCCACCCGGGAGAACGTGGACCGCGTGGCCGAGGCCCTGCGGGAGGCGCTGCGGCACTGCCCCCAGCGCAAGCTGTGACCCCCAGCACGCCCCGGGGAGCCCACGGACGGCGCGAGGCCCGCAGACTCGGGCTGGGAGAGCCCCGTCCCGCTGGGCACTGCGGGCAGGGCAGGGCGGGGCAGCCTCTCCCCACACGTGGAACCTTCTGGAATAGGGCCCACAGTGCCTCCTGCAGGAGCCCCCGTCCTCCCAGGACACCGGTGCCTCTCAGCACCCAATAAAGGGCCGGTCCGCCATCGCCTCTGCTCTCGTGTAGACAGTGCCGGGGGCTGTTGGGGGGATCTGTATGTACCCTGCCCAATTCGGGGAGCCTACAGGAGATCCTCCCGCAGGACTGGTTACTGTCACCTCACTCTGTCCCCAGATGACACATACCAACAAAACACATCCTCACATGCCACCTTGAGGAAGCCCTGGAACTCAGACGGACACCGCGAGTCCGTGGCCCTGGCCAGGTGCTGACCGCCAGGCCCTGGCCCTGGGCCCTGTCCTCAAGCGGGCGGCTGAGGGGGCCCCTGGCCCCCGACACCCCCCCCTGCTGCACTGACCTCTCACCCCTCTCCTCTGGTCCGCAAAGCTCGGTCCAGGTGGCCTCCTGGTCCACGTGGTACCAGGGAGTGCCCGGGGCAGCCCCCCATGGCCAGGCCCCCCGCCCTCTGCCCCTAAAGATCCCGGTCCACATCAGCCCATGTGTGCGTGGAGGTGGGCTCCATCCCTGTCCTGGCCTTAGGTTGGTCTCTGAACTAGCGGTCCACCGTGACCAGAAGAGATGGGTCTGAGAGTCACCTAGGCCCAGTCCCAGTGGTCCAGGCAGGCGGGCCGGGGCGGGGTGGGGAGGGGCTCCTGGAGAGGGGCCTCACGCAATCTGGCCTTTGTCCAAAGAAGGCCCTGTCTTGCTTGGGTCTCCCAAAAGCAGACACGGAGGCTAGAAGTCAAGTGCAAGCAGTCTGTGTGTGAGAGGATCCAGGGTTCACCCTGGAGGGGGGCCCCTGCCAGTCCCACCACTGGACCCCCATGTCCCCATCAGCTCCGAGCTAGCAAAGGGCTCTGCTGCTTCCAGTGCCCCGGCGTCTCCGACCTCCACACAGCGCCGTCCACCTGTCCTGCTGCTGCCAGGGCCCCGTCCTGCGGGGAACATTCCGGTCTGTCCCTTCATCTGGGGTGGACAGGCACCTAGACAGTGCCCAGCTCGAGGCGTGATGATTTGGGGCTGCCATCGACTCCCTGCTTCAAGGCTTTGTGTGGCTGTGTGTGCTGGTTTTCCTTGGGTCACAATGAGGAGTGTGAATTGGGGTTTCTCGGCTGACCTGGCTGACCCGATTCCACGCACCCCACGGGGAAGTTTGGGCGGTGATTTTGTCTCGCAGGCGTAAACACAGCCAGTGTGCATTTCTCCAGTCGCTCGTGGTGTCCAGTATCTTTTCACGTGCTCCTTCCCAGTTGCTTGTGCTTCTCTTCTGAGACATGTCAGTGCAAACATGTCGCTCGTGTTATTTGGATTTTCACCTGTTGTGGTAGTTCCTGAGAGTTGTTTCCTGTATTCTAGATCTGTTATCTGTGGCTGGAGTATTTTCTCCTCTCTGTAGTAAAACTATTCACTTTCCTAATGGTGTCTCCAAAGGGCAGACATTCTAACTTCTGGGCAGAGTCTTTTTTACCCATGGGTTTTCTTGTATATCCTGCGCTCTCTGTACCTCCGCCCAGAAGCCTCTCCCTCCTATCCCTGATAGCAAAGAACCTGCCTGTTTCCCTCACTACGTTGTGGTGCAGATCTGTGCTCCCTTGCATTAATTGTCCTTGGAGTACCAACGGGGTCAAAGTACACGTTTCCATAGCGATATCCACTTAGCTGTTCTAGCAACATCTGTTAAACATAAGTCACCTCTCTGCTCAATTGACCTGTCAACTTGTTGGAAATCCATTGTCTAAATAGCTGTGGTGTGTCTAGCCCTCCGCTCTGTTCCAGGCCTATGCTGTCCCTGTGCAAGCCTGCGTGTGGCGGATGTAGAAGTTCTGAGAGGAAGAAGTGTAAATACACAATCATCATCTCCCTCACAGACTGTCCTAACCTGGTCCTGTGAACTTCCCTGCAGGCTGGCTTCATCTTGTCTGCTTCTGTGAACTACCCTGCTGGAACTCCATGTGATAAGGGCAGTGGAAATGACCACATATTGAAAACTCCAAATCATGAATGCAGGTGTTTTTAAGCAAGGTCCCTAGTTTTCAGCGTAGGGCCCTTGCATGCACCTTTCGTTAGATTTATTCCTAGCTGCTTTCTACATTCTTCTCTAGATATTTATAAATGAGTATCATGAAAAGCAGGTATTTTCATTTCCACTTATTCTAAATAGACTGTGTGTGTGTGCGTGTGTGTGTGTGCATGCATGCGTGTGTGTGTGATTCTTGCTAGTAGTTTCTCTAGATTTCTTTCTGACCACCCTATGCACACTTGGGGTGAGTGTGTCTGTGTGTGCCACTGTCCAGGGCCAGCTGAATGATAGTGTCACCAAATCTTCTACACACTAGATCTGGGTCACCTCCTGTTACCCACCATGGTCCCCCTTGATTCCTGTCTGGCTCAGCTTGGTGGGCTAGCCTGTGATTCCCTCCGGGCTCAGCTTGGTGGGCTAACCTGTGATTCCCTCCAGGCTCAGCTTGGTGGGCTAGCCTATGGACCCAACCTCATGCTCTTCTACTGCACCCTGATGAGGTGATGAGGTTGCTTGGCTGAGGAGTAGCGATGGCTTCTTGCCCTTTACTACATCAGAACTCTCACTTCTGCTCAGGAAGTCCATCCTCAGCCATGCTGAGCACTGAGGAGGTGGTCAGAGGGCTGCGGTCCTCCGGTCTGTGACTCCCGGGGACTGAGCGCCCTCTCCCGCGGTCCTCCGGTCTGTGACTCCGGCGGGCTGAGTGCCCTCTCCCGCGGTCCTCCGGTCTGGTCCTCCGGTCTGTGACTCCGGCGGGCTGAGCGCCCTCTCCCGTGGCCCTCCGGTCTGTGACTCCCGGGGACTGAGCGCCCTCTCCCGCGGTCCTCCGGTCTGTGACTCTGGCGGGCTGAGTGCCCTCTCCCGCGGTCCTCCGGTCTGTGACTCCCGTGGACTGAGCGCCCTCTCCCGTGGCCCTCTGGTCTGTGACTCTGGCGGGCTGAGCGCCCTCTCCCGTGGCCCTCTGGTCTGTGACTCTGGCGGGCTGAGCGCCCTCTCCCGTGGCCCTCTGGTCTGTGACTCCCGGGGACTGAGCGCCCTCTCCCGTGGCCCTCTGGTCTGTGACTCCGGCAGGCTGAGCGCCCTCTCCCGCGGTCCTCCGGTCTGGTCCTCCGGTCTGTGACTCCGGCGGGCTGAGCGCCCTCTCCCGCGGTCCTCCAGTCTGGTCCTCCGGTCTGTGTGACTCCCGGGGACTGAGCGCCCTCTCCCGCGGTCCTCCAGTCTGTGTGACTCCGGGGGACTGAGCGCCCTCTCCTGCGGTCCTCCGGTCTGTGACTCCGGCGGGCTGAGCGCCCTCTCCCGCGGTCCTCCGGTCTGTGACTCTGGCGGGCTGAGCGCCCTCTCCCGCGGTCCTCCGGTCTGACTCCGGCGGGCTGAGCGCCCTCACAGCCGTGGCATCTCTGGACTCGTGTTGATGTCGCTCAGGTACTTGCACTGCCTTGGAAGGCCCTGCCCAGCGCCTGCTTTCCTTGCCTGACTATGCTGGCCATGGGTCTCCAGGACGGAGCCACTGCCTCCCCTGAGCCTGGGGACTGCTGTAGCCTGGGGGCTGAGGAGTCAATGAGGGGCAAAGATGATGGAGAAGGGAAAATGCTCACTGGAGCCAGGCGCCGGAGCCTCACCCCTGCGGTCCTAGCTACTCAGGAGGCTGGCGTCTGAGGATCATGATTCAGGGCCAGCTGCCTGTCTCCAAATTTACCATAAAAAAAGACAGGGCTGGAGGCATGGTTCCAGCGGTAGAATGCCAGCCTAGCATGAGGCCCTGAGTTGAACCCCCTGTGTATATATTATATATGATCACATATTACACAGGCCAGGGACCCTCTGCTCACTTTAGTGTCCTCTGAACGAGGAGGTGGGGACACCTGAGCAGGGTTGCCCCAGAGGACGGAGGTCTGAGCGGTCGCCCCAGAGGACGGGAGGTCTGAGCAGTCCCCTGCACATGAGCATCTACTGCCCTTGGATTCTGCACACAGAAGGTAGACGCTGCTCCTTGGGTGTTCTGGGACTTTACTGCATTGGAGATGGGACAGAGCGTTTTGTCTGCAGGGCCATGCAGCACACAGGGCCCAACCTCCAGGTCCAGCTCCCACGGACACAGCTGCACCCCAGGCCTCCCCTGGATGGGCAGCTGCCAGAGCAGATGCGGACAGCCCCTCGGGCCTCACAGCCGTCCTGTGGACAGAGTTCCTCCACCACAGCTTCTCCACATGCCCACGATGCCCAGGGAGAGCCGGGGTGAACGGCCCGGCTCAGTTCTCTTTGCCGCCCAGGGCCTTGGACTTCAGGAAGACGCTCTGCATGGCGGAGACGCGGTCCTTGTCCGTGATGTTGAAAACCTGGAACTGAGGCAAGCCAAGAGAGGTCACCGCCCAGGACAGGCCAAGAGAGACCACCACCCAGAACACAGCCCCCCGACATGGGATTTGTGCCCAGAACACAGCCCCTGACACAGACATCTGCACTCAGAACGCAGCCCCCCGACCCCAGGTGTCCACCTGACATGGCCCCCTGACCCTGGCGTCCACCTGGATGGGCCCCGCCCCTCTCAAAGCAGCTTGCACACCTTCCCTAGCACAGGCCTGACAGAGGATGCCCCACAAGGTGTCCCGTCCCAGCCATGCCCACCCAGGTCAGCCGAGAGCGGGGAGCAGCCCCACGCCTTGCTGCTGACAGGAGGGCAGTTCTCCACTGGCCGCAGGGCAGGAGGCCGGCAGGCGGACCTCGCTAGCAAGGCTGGAGAAGCACCAGGCCTCGATGCCGCTGGGACAGGAGAAGCTGGCCAGACAACACCAGGTGTCCCTGGAGGAGGTGGTGTTTGCCGTATGGGAGGACGAGGGCTGGCCTTGTCAGGGGCAGCTGGCAGAGCCGCCAGGCACCCCAAAGCACGCCAGGGGACAGTGTCCTAGATGCACGGCTGCGGGAGTCCTGAGAGCCCGCAGCACAGGGCGTTGGGAGCGGCCCCTCCATGAGGGTGGGCTGGGGCAGCGTCTGAGCATTTGGTGAATGTGGTTTGGGGATCTGTGGTGGTCTCCGACACGCTGCCCTGATGCCCGGCCCATGGACCGCACCACCGCGCCCTTCCTCCTCCCTTCAGAGGCCTGACCTACCTTGGGGATGGCGGGGTGCCGGGCCGGGACTCCCACCCCCTCCCCACTCTGATGGCGGGTCCGCCCTGCTGGCTGCCCTACCTTGTCCAGCAGGACATCGAAGTAGGCGGTGGTCCAGCAGGAAGGGTCACTGGCAGGCAGCTGCAGAAGTTCCTTGACCCCGTGGCAGAGGCGCGGCGGGGGGCCCTGGCCCAGGTGAGTGGCATGGATACGCAGGGACCCCTCGGGCCGGCTGGCAAAGGCCTCCACGTGCTGGTAGAGGGTGCCGAGGTCCAGGCCGCTGGCCTGCAGCAGGTTGCTCCCAGGGTGGAGGAAGTGGGGCAGGCTCCGGGTGGCCAGGCAGCAGAGCAGCACCACCAGCAGCCGGTACACAGCCCCCTGCAGCTCCGCCCAGTCCTCGGGGGCGGGGAAGAGGGCCGAGGCCCACAGCAGCACGGTCTACGGGACAGCGGTCAGGCCCGTGGGCGGCAACCGGGCCCCGCCCACTGGATGCCCACCTGATCTGTGCCCAGCCTGCTCCCTCCATGCCCAGGCACTGGGCCCTGTCCATCTGCTGACCCTCCTTGGCCTCTGCTCCTCCATCCCCTCCGACTCCCTTCCACTGCCTTCCCCAAGCGAAGCCCATGGCTCTCTCTGGTCCTCGAGGCTCCGTCTCCTCTGGGCCTGCCCCCTGCCCCTCCATCAGATCCTTCTTGCTTTGAGCCCACCCCAGGGGCCGCCCTGGGGCATTGGACCCTCCTTCCTCCTGCCGGGGGCCCTGGCCATTGCTTAGCTACAATTCTGCCTCCTCAGCTTCTCCCTCCATCGGCCCCAGGTCCTCTCCACTCCGCTTGGGGACTGGAGCCAGCACGCCTCAGACACGAATGTCCGCTGGACGCCAGCCTGCCCACCTCAGGGGTAGCCTGCTTTCACACAGGGCTCAACCCAACCTGCCCCAGGGCCTGTAAATGGCAAATGCCAGCCTGCCCTGCCGGAGGATGGCCCTCCCGGGAGTGATCTGGACCCCTGTGACTGCCCCGCCGGTGGTAAGTGGTGTGAGGGACAGGCCCGGGCCCGCTGGGTCACAGGCCGGGCAGCTGAGGCGGAGCAGGGTGGTGCCTGCTGCCCTCACACTTACCTTCAGGTGGTCGAAGGTCAGGCCAGGGCTCCGGCCGCCGCCTCTCCAGCTCTCCAGGTTCACCCGGTCGAGGATGGAGAGGCTGTCCAGCCGGTGGCCCCGCAGAGACCCCAGCTCTCCAAGCAGCCGCGTGAGCAGGTGCTCGGTGGAGACCCTGGAAGCCGGACCCACCGGTCAGGTCTGGAGCCTCCAGAGAAAGCAGAGCCCTGCTTCTGTGGCTCCCCACTACCAAAGGCCCGGGGCCCCATGGGAGTGCGCGCTCCCGGGCAGCGGCCGTGAGGCACGTGGCCTGTGCTCTGGTCCCAGCCCTCCCCGTGCTCCCGGGCGCTGTGAACGTGTTTTCCTGGGCAGAGTACAGAGGGGGCGGCGGGAGCCCCGGGCACGCGGCACCTCTCAGACCCACACGCTCAGGTGGCAGTACTTGGACCCTGGGCAGGAGTCAGGGAGCCCTGGCTTCACCCAGCACTCACTGACAAAGCCAAGACAAGCCCACAGCCAGCCCAGCTGCCAGTGCCCAGAGCAGGGGCGCCGAACACGGTGCTGACCTAGGGGAGGCACATCCACTCCCGTGGGCAGCCAGCCCCGCACCACCCAGGGCCTGCACGGGACAGCGCCGTGGCCGAGGCTGGCTCGCAGTTACTCCCTCTTTGCCTCCCTGGGCAGGCAGGGGTCCCGCAGCCCGGTTCCGTGTGAAGTGGGGGGCTCTGCTGGGGTGCCCGCCAGGACGCGTGAGCAGACCCGATCCGTCACCTGGGCCAGGCCGCAGGCCCTGGCTTGTGGCGGCAGACCAGCACGGAGGGCTCAGCCCTAGCCCTTGGTATGGATCTCAAGGGGACTCAGCCCCAGCCACTTCCTCTAGGAGACACTGACTCTTGGGGTGACAGGACCGAGGCTCACAGGAAGAGTGCTGCAAGTCGGGAGGGGAGCTCAGGACCGAGGGGACCAAGGACAGCTCTGCTGTCCCCTTGGAGCCAGGCAAGCGGGCCGGGTCACCAGGGGCGACCCTGCGGCCCTCCACACCAGGCCCTTCACCACTGCCACCCTGTGTCGGAGGGGACAGGTTGCACCTGTGCCAGGGGACGCTGAGCTCCCCTGTGAGGAGGCCATCTGGGTCCTGAGTCCCGATGCCCCAATGCCTCCGCAGGGCGCCGAGGGGGCAGGGCACCTGCAGCTCCGTTCCTTGGGGGAGGGAAGGCCAGAGGCACCCCTGCCGCCTCCCGGAACCCCGGAGCCCAGGAGTGGCGTCTACCTCCAGTGCTGGGCGCTGGCGGGCACCAGGTCCACCCCGTGGCTGACGAGCCTTCTCCAGGCACCCTCGGGAAATCCAGACGCCAAGCGGGCCCCGTCCAGCCCGGGGGCCCCACGCCGCGTCCTGACCACCGGTATGACGCGGAAGCCGATCCTCCTCCAGCCACTGGACACCAGCAGGGACAGATGAAGATGACCGTCCTTCAGGCTGGCCACACTCAGCGATCCTGTGGGACACCAGGCCAGATGCCTCACCCCTGCACCCTACCCTGCCCCTGCCTCACCCCTGCTCCCCACCCTGCCCTGCCTCACCCCTGCACCCCACCCTGCCCTGCCTCACCCCTGCTCCCCACCCTACCCTGCCTCACCCCTGCACCCCACCCTGCCCTGCCTCACCCCTGCACCCCACCCTACCCTGCCTCACCCCTGCCTCACCCCTGCCCTGCCTCACCCCTGCACCCCACCCTACCCTGCCTCACCCCTGCTCCCCACCCTACCCTGCCTCACCCCTGCTCCCCACCCTACCCTGCCTCACCCCTGCACCCCACCCTGCCCTGCCTCACCCCTGCACCCCACCCTACCCTGCCTCACCCCTGCTCCCCACCATGCCCCTGCCTCACCCCTGCCTCACCCCTGCCTCACCCCTGCTCCCCACCCTGCCCTGCCTCACCCCTGCTCCCCACCCTACCCTGCCTCACCCCTGCTCCCCACCCTGCCCCTGCCTCACCCCTGCTCCCCACCCTGCCCTGACTCACCCCTGCTCCCCACCCTGCCCCTGCCTCACCCCTGCTCCCCACCCTACCCTGCCTCACCCCTGCTCCCCACCCTGCCCCTGCCTCACCCCTGCTCCCCACCCTGCCCTGCCTCACCCCTGCCTCACCCCTGCTCCCCACCCTGCCCTGCCTCACCCCTGCACCCCACCCTGCCCCTGCCTCACCCCTGCTCCCCACCCTGCCCTGCCTCACCCCTGCTCCCCACCCTGCCCCTGCCTCACCCCTGCACCCCACCCTGCCCCTGCCTCACCCCTGCGCCCCACCCTGCCCCTGCCTCACCCCTGCACCCCACCCTGCCCCTGCCTCACCCCTGCTCCCCACCCTGCCCTGCCTCACCCCTGCCTCACCCCTGCCTCACCCCTGCTCCCCACCCTGCCCTGCCTCACCCCTGCTCCCCACCCTGCCCTGCCTCACCCCTGCCTCACCCCTGCTCCCCACCCTGCCCTGCCTCACCCCTGCCTCACCCCTGCTCCCCACCCTGCCCCTGCCTCACCCCTGCTCCCCACCCTGCCCTGCCTCACCCCTGCCTCACCCCTGCTCCCCACCCTGCCCCTGCCTCACCCCTGCCTCACCCCTGCGCCCCACCCTGCCCTGCCTCACCCCTGCTCCCCACCCTGCCCTGCCTCACCCCTGCTCCCCACCCTGCCCTGCCTCACCCCTGCCTCACCCCTGCGCCCCACCCTGCCCTGCCTCACCCCTGCGCCCCACACTGCCCCTGCCTCACCCCTGCGCCCCACACTGCCCCTTCCTCACCCCTGCACCCCACCCTCATTCTCACCCTGTGCCCCGCCCATGGGTGCCTCTGCCCATCTAGGAGCCATGGCCACGCAGCCACTGCTGGCCAGCCTGTGGGCATCTGCCAGCAGAGCCGCTATTCAGCACGTGATGCCCACACCTTCCCTCCTAAGCCTCCTCTCTGCCCAGTGCCAACACCACCGCTCTGGGCTCTGCCCCACCAGACTCTGAGGTCCAGCGCCATCACGCTCAGCCAGTCACCACCCAGGAGAGCCCAGGTTGTGAGGGGCAGTGGTGGACGGAGGCCCCCCAAGTCCTGAGTCCTGAAGCTGGGCCTCTGTGAAGCAGACCTCTCCCCCCACGCCGGGCAGGCCCCTCCCACAGCACCACCCTGTGGCCTGGTCTGCACACTGCCCCACTGACCAGGCCCTTCCCCAGAGCCCAGAGCCCCAAGATAAATCGTGGGGTGTGCTGCAGGGCCCCGGCGCCCATCTCTCGCACACTAAGGGGTCAGCAGAGGACGGCCTTTGCTGGTCCAGGCTTCTGCCGGGTATGGGGTCACATCCCCCCGGCAGCCTGCGGCCAGAGGGGCCCAAGGCTGTGACAGCCCTGTCCTCAGTGGGGGACAGAGTCCGGCCCGGCCTCCCTGACCCCAGCGGCCACCCATCCCCCACCCTGAGAGCCCCACTGCGCCCTCAGAGGCCACCCACGTGTGCAGCCAGACCTCACGCTCATGTGGCAGGACCTCACACCTGCATGGCCGGGCCTCACACCCGGGTGGCCAGGCCTCACACATACGTGGCAGGATTTCACACCCGTGTGGCCGGGCCTCACGCCCATGTGGCAGGACCTCACACCCGCGTGGCCGGGCCTCACACCCACGTGGCAGGACCTCACACCCACGTGGCAGGACCTCACACCCACGTGGCAGGACCTCACACCCACGTGGCAAGACCTCACGCTCATGTGGCAGGACCTCACACCCACGTGGCAGGAACTCACACCCACGTGGCAAGACCTCACGCTCGTGTGGCAGGACCTCACACCCGTGTGGCCGGGCCTCACACCCGCGTGGCAGGACCTCATGCTCGTGTGACAGGACCTCACACCCGTGTGGCAGGACCTCACACTCACGTGGCCGGGCCTCACACCTGCGTGGCCGGACCTCACACCCACGTGGCCGGGCCTCACCATCGCGTGGCAGGACCTCACACCCACGTGGCCGGGCCTCACACCCGCATGGCCTGGCCTCACACCCGCGTGGCCGGGCCTCACACCCACGTGGCAGGACCTCACACCCACGTGGCAGGACCCCACACCCGCGTGGCCAGGCCTCACACCCATGTGGCCGGGCCTCACCATCGCGTGGCAGAACCTCACACCCACATGGCCGGGCCTCACACCCACGTGGCAGGACCTCACCATCACGTGGCAAGACCTCACACCCGAGTGGCAGGACCTCACACCCGCATGGCTGGGCCTCACACCTGCATGGCTGGGCCTCACACCCGCGTGGCAGGACCTCACACCCGCGTGGCAGAACCTCACGTCCGCATGGCCGGGCCTCACACCCATGTGGCCGGGCCTCACACCCGCATGGCTGGGCCTCACACCCACGTGGCCGGACCTCACACCTGCGTGGCAGAACCTCACGTCCGCATGGCGGGACCTCACAGCCAGAGCCAGGCCCGGCCCCAGCACAGGTCCGTGTGAGAAGCAACTCACAGTGCAGAGAAGGGCCTGGTGCCTGGGCAGCACTGCCCAGATGTCCTGGTCCAGAGGCTGACTGTGGACACGCCTCGCGTGCTGTGTCCAGCGTCCGTCTGTTTGCACCTTGACTTTGCTCAAGGTGACCTGATTTCTGAGGCATTCTGATGGAGAGGACTCAGTCCAGCACCCAAATTCCAACGCAGACCCTAGACCACCCAGGACGAGATGCCCTGGGGACGGCAGGCTGGGAGCTGAGTGTCCAGGGCCCTCTGGCCTTCTACCCAGCGTCCCCCTCCTTTAAAACAGTGCCAGCGTGCAGGTGGAGGCGTCCTCAAGCACAGCCACCCCACAGGCCAGCTGGGCAACGGCCCCTCCTCCCCACAGCCCTGCCCAGCCAGGGCGGGGCCTGGCCAGCGCAGCACGGTGGCAGCTGTGCCCCAAGCGGCTCCAGCGCAGCTCTGATGAGGGTCTTCCTAGCCAGTGAGCCTGGGGTGGAGCCTCAGCTCCTCCGCCGTCTCCACACAGCTTCTCTGGGGCCACCTCCTGGGCCTCTCTCTCCCACACAAGTCTCAGATTCCCTAGCAGTGGGGGATAAGGGGTCCTGTACCCCTCCAACCCACAGGAGCCTCAGTTTCCCCGGCTGTGCAGTCGGGGGCTCCCTTGCCCCCTCTCTGTTCAGAGCGCCTCGGTGGTCTGGCTGGCCTCCTGCCTCCTGTGGAAGGACTTGGAAGGTGGCCAGCCCTGGCTGTGCTCACCCGGCCCCCGGAGCCCCAGCTGGTCCCACCGGTTCCAAGGTGGGATCAGCTGACCACAGTCACCCTAGTTTCGTGCCTCCCTGCTAAGGTAGGTGTTGGCAGCAATGCCCGGAATCTTCTGAAGACAGCTCTGCCCCGGCAGCGGGCTAGCTGCTGGGGGGGCCAAGGAGGGGGTCAGGCCCCAGGGCGGGGGAGGAGGGCTGCCAGCCTGCTTGGGTTGGCCTCCGGGGCCTGGAGCCTGGCAAAGCCTACTGCTTTTCCCAGCAGGGGTCCAGCCCGGGGGCAGCTGGGGGCTGCAGATGCAGAGCCAGGTGGGAGCAGCCAGGTTTGCCAGGAAGAAGCTGGACATGGCTTTGTCACGCCCGCTCAGTAATTAGAAGGTTCCAGAGACGCCTGGATTGATAAGTGCCCCAGGGGGTGAGGAGCACCAGAAGCCAGCGGGTGATGGTCTCCGGGCTCAGAGGTCGGCTGCCTGCCCAGGACACCCATGGACCCTCAGACACAACTCCTGGTACTGGCCATCCGTCTGGAAGCCCCAGGACTTGCAAGATCCTGGAACCAGCAGCAGAGTACCAGGACTGAGTGCTGAGTGCCAGACTGTGGCTCTGGGGCTCCCTCACCCCAGGACAGAGCAGCCCTGTCCGCCTGGCAGCGGAGGACCGTGGGTACAGTCAGAGCAGAGCCGCGCACTCGGGTGGGCAGTCACGGACCGGCGCGGGGGCTGGCCACCCTGCTCCCTGCCTCATGGCGCCCAAGGGGTGGAAAGGACCAGGACGGTGGCTGGAGACGGCAAGTCCCGGGAGGAGTGGCGGCTGCGTGGCCCCACGCCCGCCCCTCCAGCGGAAGCAGGACACACTGCTCCCTCCCGGTGCCCTGTGACTGGGAAGAAGGGCTCCGTCCTGTGTCCCCCGTCCTGGCCCCACAGCCTGCACCCACCCTTCCAGCACTTCCCTGCCCCCGGGCCCAGGCCCACAATCCCATGAACAAGACCTCTCGGAGACACGAGGCCAGCACCCGGCCTCAGAGCCAGGTGCCAAGTGGGGGCCGCAGGGGCGGCTGCTGGCCCCGGGACACCTGCTAGTAACATACCATACACCGAAACAGACACATGCACACGTCTGTATGTGCACACACATGTGTGTGCACCCAGATCCACACACACACTTACACTTGCACTCTGTGAGTGCGCATGCACACACACACCACACCATGCCACACACACACTTACACTTGCACTGTGAGTGCGCATGCACACACACACACACACCACACCACACACACTTGTACAGCTACTCCCTATGCATTCACACACCTGCACACACACAGTGGGCAGGCACACCTCTGTGCACAGAGTGTGTGCACATGCGCACACACATATACCCACACAGCACATACCCACGTGGCACATACCACGCAGCACACACCCACACACAGCACACACACAACTATACAGCACACATACACATGACACAGAGCCACACAGCACACACACGGCATACACCACACAGCACACACCCACACACGGCACACACACAACTATACAGCACACATACACGTGACACACAGCCACACAGCACACACACACACGGTGCCCGCTCACACAGCTCACGTGTGTGTGTGCCGGCACGTGTGCTACCTGGCGGGATGAGGCCCTGGTGCCTGCAGTGCACAATGGCTGCCACCAGAAGGTCCTTCAGGACGCGCAGGACCTTGCTTGGGACGATGTGTCCGCAGCACCTGGTGCCGGCCTCCGGGGTGGCGCTGAAGACGTCGGCGGTCATCCAGGGCTCCAGGCCGGCCACGCCCCGGGGGACGCCCACGCGGCAGAGTGTGGGGCCAGCCCGCGGCGCGGCGGCTCCCGGGCCCTCAATCAGGAGGCCCTCAGCGTCCACCCGCAGGGGTACCTCCATGTCCAGCGGCTCCTCCGAGGAGCGCAGCGCGAACTGGCGGGCCTCCGGGTCGCGGGAATAGTCGACGAGGAAGCGGGGGTCCAGGGCGTGCACGCGCTCCAGTGCGGCCAGCAGCGTGTTCTCCGCGCGCTGGTAGTCCTGGATGCGAGCCGCCTCCCGAGAGCGGATGGCCAGCAGGTAGTGCTGCCACAGACATACCTGCTGGGCCGGGGCCGGGGCCAGGCCCGGAGCGCCAGGGCCTGGCATCCTGAGTGCAGACCGCGGGGCAAGCCAGTGCCCACGGGGCTGCTCTGCGGGCCGGTGTCTGCCGGTGGCAGCAGGCCGGCGGCGGGCAGGGCTCAGCTGCCCCAGGAGTGGATTCGAGCTGGCTCCACGCAGCAGGTTAAATAGCTGAACTGGGGCCGGGGCCTTTGACGTGGAGGTGAGTCAGCCCGCAGCAATTAGGAATGACCCAGGGCTGTCCCGGGAGTTGGCAGCCGGCCAGCTTCCACATGCGATGCTTCCTCCTGCCTCCCTCAGCAGAGCCCCAACCTGAGGTCCCAGGTACAGTGGCGTGTCACGGTCGGGCTGGAGTGTCCCTGGAGTTTCCCTTGACCCCATCCTGATGGCCGCCTAGCAGGGCCTCTACATGCAGGGCCTTCCTGCCCCAGCCTCCCCGTTGGGAGAAGTGGGGTCCACTACTGACCACCCACGTGCCCCCCCTGTGGCTCAGGTGAGGAAGGCAAGGGCGTCCAGGCCCCCGTGAGGGCTCTCTAAGGCTTCCTGGAAAGCAAGGAGCCTAAGGCCCGGCCTGTGCTCCCTGGCCTCTGCTTTGAGAGGGTGGCCGGGAGTCCACTGCCTAGGACTCTCTGCCGTCCACCCTGCCTAGGACCCTCAGGTTGCCCACTGCCCCGCTGGCCTCTTGTCTGAGAGGGGCTGGCACCCACCTGGCCTCGGAGCAGCTGAGGGGAGAACAACTTCTGGCTCCGCCTCGCCAGCCCGCACCTGCCGGGCCCTGCCGCCCCCCAGCCCTTGCTCGGGCCCTGCACGTCCCAGCCAGCCCCTGGGAGCCGCCCCCACCGACCCTTGGCCGCTGCTGGCGGCCGGCTGTGTGCAGAGGGAGCTCACCGCTGGAGTGTTTGCACACACCCGGGAGAGGCCGCACACGACACCGCAGCCTGCCCAGGCCCCGGGGCCTCTACCGAGTCACGGCCACCTGGTGGGGGAGAGGTGGGCACGGGCTTCCTGCTGCGTGGAAATCCTCCACGAGGTGCAGCTCTGAGAACAAGCTTCCGTCTCCTAGAGCCTCCCGGGTCCCGTGGGCTGCCTTCCTCTCTGCCCCTCCATGGCTGCAGTGGCTTGGCCCTGGCGCCCTCAGACCCCCCTCAGCTGCCCTCGCCGGGGCCCAGAGTACTGAGGGAGGCGCCCTGACACCTGCTGCGGCCTATGGGCTGGGCAGCCACGCCCTGGCCTAGCAAGCTGGCCCTGCGTTCTCTTGGTTGTCTCCTGGAGACCAGCCACGCCGGCGCACCCCGAGCCCCGGGCTCTGTGCCCTGGGGAAGGCCGTGCCTGACGCTGTGCCCACTGGGCGCCCACCAGCGTCAGCCCCCTCCCGGGACGTGGCCAGCCCTGGCGCTCCCCGGCCTCCGTGCACGTCAGATTCCCGGCAGGCCGGGCCCTGGTCCTCCTCCCAGCCCCTCTGGTGGGTGGTGAAGGCCAGGGCGGCGTCAGCCTCCCTGGGTCCTGGGTGCAGGGCTGCACACGGGAGTGGACACGCGAGGAGCTGGACGTGGCCCTACCTGGACGTGGCGGGCTCCGTGGGGCCACGGCCGCTGAGCTGGGCTGAGCTCGCGGGCTGGCGTTGGTTCCTCACCACTGCGTGGCTGGGGACACGCCCACAGACCCTGTATGCCAGGAATTCCCAGTGCATGGGCAGGAGGGGATGGTCTGCTGAGCAGCGCCCAGGTGGATCCCGGGTGGACGAGAGGCCACACTGCCCTGCAGGGGCCGGTCAGGTGCTGCCCAGAGCTGGCGTCCACGGTCCCTGGGCTCCGTGCAGATGCCAGCCAGCCTGCTCACCCCAGGGAGTGTGAGGCCTGCAGCCAGGCCGAGGCTGCGGCCCGAGGCCCAGCTGGGGCTTTCACCCGAGGAGCACGCAGCTCCTCGTCCAGCTCCGGGGGCTTCAGCTTCCTTGGCGTGCTCCATGTCTGCCTGCATCGTGGGGGCTCCTCCCTCGTGGGCCCCAGAGCCCGGACGTTTCCGTCACCTCCTCAGATCACAGTCCTCACGCAGGCCCTCCACGGGGCTCCATGCAGACACTGCTCGCTCGGGCAGGCTGGGCCCCATCCCCAGGGCACCTGCCGGCTGCTCTGGCCCCGGCGTGGGCGCAGAGCTTCAGGCCTGAGGAACACACACTGTCTTTCTGGAAGCCATGGACGGGGGACCAGGAGCCAGCTGAGGTGCACTGTCCTCTGACTCTGCCCGCCGCACCTGGGCAGACGCCTGCCTGCCCTCTGACTCTGCCCGCCGCACCTGGGCAGACGCTTGTCTGGGGACAGCGAGTCCGCGCTGAGGCGGGCAGCCTGGGCTCTGCGATCAACCACAAAGCTCAGTGCCCAAGACAAGCCCACGTTCCCACCAGCGGGGCCCGGTCCCTGCCCGGCTAGTGTGCCGGCCGGCCAGGCAGAAGGCCGGCAAAGACGGGTTGCCCAAGTAAGTCAGGGTTGCTCTGAAGGTGCACTGTGCTCTGAGGTGCATGGCCGGATCATCCCGAGTTCTCTGGCGCTGTGGCCTAGCAGGAAGCCCGTACGTCACGGCCGGCTCGCCACACCCCTCTGTGAGTGGCTCTGAAGAGGAGGAATGCCCCCACCCGGACCAGTGAGACCAGAGAAAGATGACTGCCCTCCCCGCCGGTCAGCCCTTCCAGACGGCCATCCCTGCCGGGAGCTGCCCTCAGTCCAGGCCTCGGGGCGCACACCAGAGCCGGCCTGGGCCCCACTGCCTGGAGGCGACCGGTGTCCAGGCCCGCGCAGCAGGCCTTGTCAGGTGCGGGAGCTGGTGGCATGAGGGACGCTCAGGTGTGAGGCCACCCCGGACCTTCTCGTGTCCCCCCGCACTCTCCCCAGTGAGCCCAGCCCTCCCGGCCTGGGCACCCACCCTTCTCAGTCTGTGTCTGGGGCACTGTCATGCAAACACCAGCACCCAGTGCTTGTCATCTGTGACCGCCGCTCCCAGCACCCCGAGACGCAGGATGCCACAGCCGTGCTGGCATTTCCCTCCTCTTCTGTTCGTTCGTGGACATGTATTTTAACTTAATGTTTATTACCCACAGGGACAGCAATGTGGATGTAGGAGTACAATGTATCTTGAGCTATGCTGCCGCCTCCCCCTCGCGCCCCCCAAGCTTCTTGGTTCCACCTTCCCACACGGACAGTGAGTTTCCTGGCTGTCTTCGCCCACCCTCCGTCTCTCTGCTCCTCTGCCTCCCCCCTCAGACCAGACTTGTTTCTGCTTCCAGGATTCATTTTGTTCAACGGCTTGCTGATTGTTCCGCAGATTGCACCAGAGTCCAGCTCTGCATGTCCCAACTGCGCTACGCCCATCCCCTCTGAGCAGCCAGTAACCGTCCTGTCGAGGGGGTCCGCGCTGCCCGGACCCCAGACCAACTGACCCTCCACCAACAGACGCCTGGGCTGTTCGACCCACTGGCTGGAGTGAAGGTTGTGGCTTGGGAATGCTGTGTCTATTAATGAATGGATCTTCATCCTCTATTGGATAATCGTTGCAATGTTTTCTCAATCTAGTCTCCACCTTCTTTTTTTTTTTTTTTTGGTCGGCCGTGGGCCTTGAACTCTGGGCCTGGGCATTGTCCCTCAGCTCTTCAGCTCAAGGCGAGCACTCTACCACTTGAGCTACAGCGCCACTTCCGGTTTTCTGGTGGTTTATTGGAGATAGGAGTCTCACGGTCTCTCCTGCCCAGGCTGGCTTTGAACCGTGATCCTCAGATCTCAGCCTCCTGAGTAGCTAGGATTACAGGCGTGAGCCACCGGCGCCCGGCTTTCCGCCTTCTTATTTGAAGTACAAAGGGCTGTTTTTTCTTGTCTTGTTTTGTTGCTGGTGCAGTGTGCTCAGCCGCTCATGCTTGCTCAGCTTGCTTGCTCAGCTGGTGCTCTTCCTCTTGAGCCATACCTCCAGCCCATATTTTGTCGATTATTTTGGAGATAGAGGCTACCAGACTTTTCTACCCTGGTTGATTTTGAAGCACAATCTCAGCCTTCTCAATAGCTAGGATTATGTCATGAGCTGTCAGCTAGAGTCTGGGCTCTTACGTTTGGATCCCAGGGGGGGCTGCCCAGACACCCGCCCCTCCTTCCCCACTGTGCCTGCCGACCTCTTCCTCACCATGTTCTGGGGCTCACTGAGAGCAGGGGAGAGGGGGGTCGCTCCCCAGCACTGTCCCTAGTGTGTCATCACAGAGCCATGGGCCGCCCTGTTGACAGGCAAGCTGGGGATGGGTGGGCGGCGCAGTGCGCTCCAGTGCCCGGAAAGCTCCCGGCAGGCCTCTCTCTTCCTTGTGGTCTGTCGAGACCGCCCCCTGCCCCAGGCCCCAGCCCTCCTGGAGCAGGAGAGGCCTGGGGAGGCCTGAGAAATGCCCTGAGCCCTGCCCGCCTCCCCCCTGCCCCAGCTAGCCTCAGGGCCACTCAGTCGCGGGGAAGAGGATGAGCCACGCAGCCCGGACGTGGCTCCGGCGGGTCCTCCAGCGGGGTCAGGCACCGGGCAGTCTTGGGGACAGGGTGTGGAGGAATGCGGCGTGCGCTTGCCTGCCATGGCCCCGGGCTGCCCGCGGGGCTGGCACCACTCTGGCATCTGGTTGGCTTTCTGTGGCTGTCTCGGCCATCAGCGACTCCCTGCCCCACAGACAGGCTATTGCACACCTGTAAACAGACAGGTCCTCGGGGCAGTGGGGACTGCGTGGGGGTGGGGCTCCCCAGGCTGGCCAAGGCCGGCGGGCCTGGTCATGGCTCCTTTAGGACCTGTCCCAAGCATGCAGCCACCAGGTCCTGGACAGGAAGTGGACATGCCACCACTGGACCCCGGCCTGGACCCCGCTCAGCCAAAGCCAGTCCGTCCACCTCTGCTGGCTGTGTGAGCTCAGCCCGGTCACCTGCCCGGTCACCTGCCCGGTCACCTGCCAGCCCTGTGCGGTCCCAGAGCCCACCCTGTTGCCACCAAGGCTGTGGACTGTCCCCTGGAAGCTGGACGCTTAGGCGCTGGGCCTGGGGCCGTGGGAGAGTGGCTAACACCTCTCCAGTGGGGGCTTCCTAGGAGCATGGGGCTGCTGTCCCGGGCGGCCTGCAGCCGCAGGGCCGGGCCGGCCAGGGGGGCGGTGGCAGTGAGGGTGGTGGGCGGTGGGCAGGACAGTGGTGGGGCTCGCGGGCTGCCCCAAGTGTGGGCTGGCTGCTGGCCGGGGATTTGCACCCTGCGCCCCCCCCCCAGGCCCTGGCTGCTGGCCGGGGATTTGCACCCTGCACCCCACCCAGGCCCTGGCTGCTGGCCGGGGATTTGCACCCTGCACCCCACCCAGGCCCTGGCTGCTGGCTGGGGATTTGCACCCTTCGCCCCCGAGGCCCTGGCAGGTGGGCAGTCTGGCCGTCCTCACCTCCAGAGCCCCACACCACCTGTGTCTAGCTTCACACTGACGCCCCTCCCTACCTGCGCCCCCACACCCAGTCCCCTCTTTTCTTGTCCAGGGCGAAGTCTTCAAGCTGCAGCCCACGACTGGACACTCCATGTCCACAGGGAGCCGCAGGGTCTCAGCTTGCTGCCCGGCTGGGCCTCAACCGTGACAGGAGGGTGAGCCTGGAGCCAAAGGTACAGCCCAGGGCACAGGGTGCACCGGGGACCCCGCCGGGTGCCCAGTGGGCTGGCCATCTCTGTGAAGGCCCACCTGACCATTGTACTGCCAGGCAGGCCAGGAAGGGACCCTGGCCCTGGGCAGCGCAGGAGCACCGCTCAGAGCACCCCGGGGCCTGGGCAGCACAGGAGCACTGCTCGGAGCACCCCGGGGCCTGGGGAGCGCAGGAGCACTGCTGGGAGCACTTCTAGGGAGGCTTCTTTTTCTCAGTCAGTCATGGGGCCTGGGCGCTGTCCCTCAGCTCTTCAGCTCAAGACGAGCGCTCTACCACTTGCGCCACAGCGCCACTTCTGCCTTTTTCTGCTTATATGGTGCTGAGGAATCGAACCCAGGGCCTCATGCATAGGAGGCAAGCGCTGTACCACTGAGCCACCTTCCCAGCCCGTGGGGAGGCCTCCTCTGAGCACAGGCGCCTCACCTTCCAGACCTTGGGGAGAGCGGCCTTGGTCCTGTCAGCCTCACATGGCAGTGCTGGGCAGGCACAGGAGGGCCACGTGTCTGTCTTTACTTTCTAGTCCCTTTCGGACCTGCCCGGCAGAGTCCTCGAATCCAGATCCCTGAGAGATTCGGGGTGCATCCTGCCCCCCAAGCCCCCCACGCAGGCCGGCCCCTCTCTCAGGAGGAGCGGTCAGTCACTTCCAGTGGCTGCTGGATTCCCACCAGCACCTGCCTGGCTCCGAGAAGTCCCAGCTGGGAGTGGGGAGTCCCTGGGGGATTCACACAGGCCCATGGGTGCTAGACCCAGTCCTGAGGCCCCAGAGGCCCCGGCTGGTGTGAGAGGGCCAGTCTGGAGACCACGGCCGCGTCCTTCCTGCAGACCTCTTCCACCCACGCTGGCTGCAGCCGGCTTAATGGCAGAATTCGAGTCAGCTGGGTAGAAAGAAATGCAACTCTGCCCGGCCAGGACTGGGTCCGGCAACCGGGAAGAGGGCCGGGAGGCCTGGCTCCGGGGTCCCGGTCAGTGCTGGGGACCTAGGTTTGTGGCAGAGCTGCCTTTGCCCACGGTGAGTGGCGTCTTCCCTCGGCCTCCCGCCGGGGACACAGCTCCGCACTGGTGTCTGCGAAGCTCCTCAAGGGTTAAATACACAAGTTTCCGCGCCAGGGCTCTGACTCTGGGCGGGCGGGCGTGGGGTCTGGGCGCCCAGGCCCTCCAGAGACAGCCTCGCTCCAGGTGTCCAAGGAAACGGCTTCCAGCCAACACGAGTCCTGCTCCCGTTTCCACGGAAACCCAGCCCTCAGCGTCCCAGTGCCCCAGCAACGCCCTCGGGCTTGTTTGGCATGTGGTCTCACCGACAAGTCGGCCCAGGCTCCAGAGCACTCAGGTGTGGGCTGCACACCTGAGCCGGGCCCGGCGGGGGTCACGGGGGGGGACGTGGAGGAGACGCCAGCGCCACGGTGCTGCGCCAGCCTAATGAGTTCCACCTCCAGCCAGCGTGGCGGAGCAGCGGGCCCTGAGCGGGCCGGGCCGGGGCTGGACTCCGTGATCCAGGTCAGTGCTGGGCCTGGGTGTGTGGCCTGGAGAGTGGGTCCCCATGGGCTTTAGATGGGGCACTGGGAGGCACACCCAGGGCCACATTCCTCCTCGCCCACGTGTCCAAAGTGAACACGAGCATGCAAACACAGCCACACCGGGACCCGCCTTCCGCCTCCTTCCGGCAGTGGTGGAGGCTGCCTGTTCAGAACCCCGGCCTGCTCAGAGCCCCGGCTGGCCTGCTCAGAGCCCCAGCTGGCCTGCTCAGAGCCCCGGCCTGCTCAGAGCCCCGGCTGGCCGGCTCAGAGCCCCAGCCTGCTCAGAGCCTCGGCTGGCCTGCTCAGAGCCCCGGCTGGCCTGCTTAGAGCCCCGGCTGGCCTGCTCAGAGCCCCAGCTGGCCTGCTTAGAGCCCCGGCTGGCCTGCTCAGAGCCCCAGCTGGCCTGCTCAGAGCCCCGGCCTGCTCAGAGCCCCGGCTGGCCTGCTCAGAGCCTCGGCTGGCCTGCTCAGAGCCCCGGCTGGCCCGCTCAGAGCCCCAGCTGGCCTGCTCAGAGCCCCGGCCTGCTCAGAGCCTCGGCTGGCCTGCTTAGAGCCCCGGCTGGCCTGCTCAGAGCCCCAGCTGGCCTGCTCAGAGCCTCAGCTGGCCTGCTTAGAGCCCCGGCTGGCCTGCTCAGAGTCCCGGCTGGCCTGCTCAGAGCCCCAGCTGGCCTGCTCAGAGCTCCGGCTGGCCCGCTCAGAGCCCCGGCTGGCCCGCTCAGAGCCCCGGCTGGCCCGCTCAGAGCCCCGGCTGGCCCGCTCAGAGCCCCGGCCTGCTCAGAGCCCCAGCCCGCAGCTGTGTGCCTAGAGTTCTGCACCAGCCTTGTTCTGGGCTCCTCTGCTGTCTCTCTGTGGTCAGTGTGGCAGCGGTGGCTGGAGAAACCCCAACATCCCACTCAGAGCTGCATTCCTGTCTGCAGTCACCATGATACTGCCATAGAAATAATCTACGAGCTGGGCGCTGGTGGCTCATACCTGCCATCCCAGCTACTCAGGAGGCTGAGATCTGAGGATTGCAGTTCAAAGCCAGCCTGGGCAGGAAAGGCCATGAGACTCTTATCGCCAATGGGCCATCAGAAAGCCAGAAGTGGTGCTGTGGCTCAAGTGGTAGAGTGCTCGCCTTGAGCTGAAGAGCTGAGGGACAGTGCCCAGGCCCAGAGTTCAGGCCCCAGGACTGACCAAAAAAAAAAAAATCTCTCCCCTCTCCCCTCCCCCTCCTCCCCCCTCAGCCCCATCCGGCCCTGGGCCCCCCTCCCCCTCCTCCCCCCTCGGCCCTGTCCTCCCTGGGCCCCCCTCCCCCTCCTCCCCCCTCGGCCCTGTCCTCCCTGGGCCCCCCTCCCCCTCCTCCCCCCTCGGCCCTGTCCTCCCTGGGCCCCCCTCCCCCTCCTCCCCCCTCGGCCCTGTCCTCCCTGGGCCCCCCTCCCCCTCCTCCCCCCTCGGCCCTGTCCTCCCTGGGCCCCCCTCCCCCTCCTCCCCCCTCGGCCCTGTCCTCTCTGGGCCCCCCTCCCCCTCCTCCCCCCTCGGCCCTGTCCTCCCTGGGCCCCCCTCCCCCTCCTCCCCCCTCGGCCCTGTCCTCCCTGGGCCCCCCTCCCCCTCCTCCCCCCTCGGCCCTGTCCTCCCTGGGCCCCCCTCACCCCCCAGCCTCACTCCCCTGCCCCCCTGCAGCAGGCTCTGGGCCCCTTACCCCCCCTTACCCCACCCGGGCAGTAGGTCCCAGGCACCCCAGCTGGGCCAGCTGACTCAGTGATGTTTATTAACCCCTCTCAGACCCTTGAACCATGCTGGGTGTGGGGGGTGTAACATGGCCTTAGGGAGACAACACAGGCCAGTCTGCGGTAGAGTGATTACCACGGGCGGGGGTGCCTCGTGGCTGGATGACACACACAGGTGCCCACGCATGGCACCGGCTGGACATGGCACTCAGACGATGTAAAAGGCGGGAGAGCGCCCCAGGAGGGCACCGCCCCTCCTTCCCCGACGGGGGCTCAGGCCAGCACAGCGTGGCCCGGCCAGCTCAGGTCCCCAGGCCACCGAGGCCTCCCGTCCAGTCTGGCCCTCACGGCACCTGTGAGGGCTCCCTCCCTCCCTCCTCCAGGAGGGAAGAAGCCCAGGGGGAAGCCACCTGCTGTGGTGGCTGCCAGGCTTGAAGGACGGAGCTGGAGTCCCCGTGTGGGCGTGGGCGCCTGTGGGGACATGGGAGGGGCCCTGTGCCCGGCCAGCTGTCACCTGGAAACAGCCCGGCTGGGCTATTATTTCAGGGATGCAATCTCCACGCAATTACACCTGAGCAGGCAGCCGGCAGGCGCCAGGGGTGCCCAGACAGATGCCCGTCCAGACAGGGCCCAGCCCAGGGAGACCGTCCAGCTCTCTGTCCGTGGAGCCTGGGGGAGGATGGGGCTGGGGGAGGGGTCCCTTGCCTGGAGAAGCTCCTGTGTGTCTGCTCCCTCCGGTCAGATGATCTCCTGGCATCCACCCCTCCCCATCCCCTGCTCGGGCCGGCACACACACAGGCCTTCAGGGCCTCTGAGGGCAGGAATTAGAGAGGCAGGTCCAGAATCCTTGAACTTCACCCCTAGTGAGCAAGCTGGGCTTGGAGAGTTCAAACACATGACACACAGAGTGGGGGACTGCGCAGAGCCTTCCTGAGTGAGTCCTCAGCCTCAGGGCCAACACGGCGGCCCTGGATGGGCCGCGCGCGCACACACACACGCACACGCACGCGCAGGAAGACTTTCCAGCACACTTGCGTCACGCCCGCACGGCCCAGACCATGCCAGGTTCTGATTTCTGGGAATGCGCCCATTGTATCTGAAACTTTATTTGTGATTCTTTATACGAGCATTTATGTATACATACATACATATGTGTGTGCACATAAAGTTGGACTCTTCAGCCATTTTTTAGTGCACAGTGTGGTAGCATTAAGTACACGCATGCTGGTATGCGGCCATCACTGCCATCCTGCCCCAGAACTCTTCATTCTGAAAATTAAAACTCTCCTCATTAAACCCTATCGCCCTCCCCCCCTCCTCCCTGACCCTCCTTCCAGCTCTGCTTCCTGTTTCCACGTTTCTCATGGTGTTGTCTTCTGGTGACTGGAAAGGCATCCTGGGGAGACTTCCCCTCCCAGGAGTGATAGTGTTCGCTCCCTGACAAGGGGGGGGGGGGGACCAGCACCACCTGCTGGCTGCTGTGACTAATGCTAGCAGAGTCAGGGCTCATACAAGCCTGGGGTCAGGGCTCATACTCACAAGCCTGGGGTCAGGGCTCATACAAGCCTGGGGTCAGGGCTCATACTCACAAGCCTGGGGTCAGGGCTCATACAAGCCTGGGGTCAGGGCTCATACTCACAAGCCTGGGGTCAAGGCTCACACTCACAAGCCTGGGGGGCAAACCTGGGGGCGGGGGTGTCGGTTAGTGAAGGGAAAGGGATGTAGAGAAGGCAGGCCCTGAGAAACACTTTGCTGTCCCAGACCCAGAAACAAAGGCTAAGGGGAGACAGCCCTTTTAAGGACCCGAGGTGGGAAATCTCATGCTGAGCAAAGTCTTTCTCTCCAGAGCTCAGTCTCTCCGACCTCAGCCTTGACCAGAACTCTGACCTCCTGGCTTCAGCACCTGCATTTCCTTCTCAAACAGGAAGCTTTTTATCCCTGTGAACTCACACAGGAACACAAGTCAAGTCTTGTGTGCTGAGGAGAGTGGTTGGTAGTAACAGGCGCTCTTTAGAATGTAGACGACCATGTGAAAGGAATGGCCCTTAAACAATAAGAGAAGATCCAGGTGCCCGTGGCTCATACCTGGAATCCTAGGTCCCCAGGAGGCTGAGATCTGAGGATGGAGGTTCAAAGCCAGCATAGGCCGGAAAGTCTGTGAGACTCATCTCCAATAAACCACCAAAGAGCCAGAAGTGGAGCTGTGGGTCAAATGGTAGAACACTAACCTTGAGCAAAAGTAAAAAGCAGAAGTAACAGCACCGCTACCCTGTTACACAGCACATGACAGAGCAGACCAAAAGAGACGCGAAGCTGTCTTCCCGGTAAAGCCCGATTTCCCAACACTCCCACCTCTCACCCGCGTGAACAGGAGGCCGCCACACCAGTTCACGCCGCTCCTCCCTCCCACAGCTCTGATGTGCAGACGCGTTGCTTCCGGTCTCTGGTTTCATTCTGGGGAGACACACGCCCAACGAGAGGCCGGCGATTCTGTAGCTGACCTCTTGTAAAACCACCACCCCACTTTTCCTAGCAGATCCAGCTCACATCCCGGCATTCTGCCTTTAGCGCAGACTCAGTTGTAGCAGCGGCTCCCGCCCCGCCTCTGCCCCCGCCCCGTGTGCGGCTCCCGCCCCGCCTCTGCCCCGCCCCGTGTGCGGCTCCCGCACCGCCGTGTGCGGCACCGCCTCTGCCCCGCCCCGTGTGCGGCCCGGCGGCTCCCACGTTCTCGGCACAGCCCTCTCTCTGCTCGCCCCCACCTCCCGCAAACAGACTCAATCCCAGGCCTGGGCGCCTTCGCCCTTTCTAGGACGGGTCCTGCTCTGTCTAGTGCTCTCTCGCTCTCCCCCCCATCAGTCATGGCGGGGTATTGAACTCAGGGTCTAGGCACTGTCTCTGAGCTTTTCTGCTCAAGACTGGTGCTCTACCACTCGAGCCATTCTCTAGGCTGGCTTCAAACTGCCATCCTCAGCTCTCAGCCTCTTGAGTCCAGGGTTACAGGCCGGAGCCACCGGCGCCCAGCTTCTTAGTCTCTTATAGTCAGCCCACCGCTGTATTCCCAGGAAGCCTGCCCGGGGGCAGGGACACACAAGCGGACAGGACAGACAGCAGCCTCACTTTCCGAGCGTGCCCAGCTTGGGTCTTTTGCGGATGGTGACACGCCTTCTGTGGTTCCTGCTGGGTTTTCTGTCATTCCGTCATCCCTTCATCCCAGCCGAATGTGAATGAGGAAGAAATCGCATGGCCGCAGCCCCGCGCCCTGCCCGTCCTGGCCGGCCTCGGCCTCTACCGCTGGCGGGTGGGCTGGGCTTCGGGAGGCCTGTGCTCTTCCTCAGCCCCCTCTGCCAGCTGCTCTCACGGGCCAGGCTGAGAGGCAGGGAGCCCCGTGGGCATCCATCGGAGTGCACGGGTGAGGGCTGGCTGTCCAGGAGGAACCCTAGGAAGTTTGGGAGCCAGAGGGCCCGGTCCTAGAAGAGGCCTCTGTGAGCAGTGGCCCTGGGCACGTCCCCAGCTGCCCAGCCTCGCCGAGGACGAGGAGACTAAAGACCCCCGCCTAAGTCAGGAGAATGGATATAAAACAGACCGGCCGGGGGAGGGGGGGGGGGGCCCACCATGCCGCCCTGCGGCAGGGCCTCACACGGCCACCGGGAGGCACTGTCGGCCTCCTCCTGCAGGTCCCGGCGGCTGCACAGGGTCCCGACAGCCCCTGGGCTCCGCCTCCCCTCCCCCAGCCCTGCTCCGGCCACCCCAGGGTGGAGCCCAGGTACCCAGGGTGCACAGGGGTCCCAGCTAGACATCCCCCCCATGGAGATTCTAGAGAGAGGCATGGGAACCCGTGCCCGCCCCAGCATGCCGGGCGGCTTCCTCCAGCTCTGCAGTCGCTAAGTACAGCGCCATTCTGCTCTCCCTGCTGTCCTCACATCTGCTGTCCTGTGTGCTGTCCTGTGTGCTGTCCCCTCCCCCTCCCCTCCCCCTTCCCCTCATCTTCCCCTGCCCCTTCCCCTCATCTTCCCCTGCTCCCATTCCTTCTCCCACCCCTGCCCCTCCCCTCCCCCTCCCCTCCCCCTCCCCTCCCCCTTCCCCTCATCTTCCCCTGCTCCCATTCCTTCTCCCACCCCTGCCCCTCCCCTCCCCCTCCCCTCCCCCTTCCCCTCATCTTCCCCTGCTCCCATTCCTTCTCCCACCCCTGCCCCTCCCCTCCCCCTCTCCTCCCCCTCCCCTCCCCCTCCCCTCCCCCTTCCCCTCATCTTCCCCTGCTCCCATTCCTTCTCCCACCCCTGCCCCTCCCCTCCCCCTCCCCTCCCCCTCCCCTCTTCTTCCCCTGCTCCCATTCCTTCTCCCTCCCCTGCCCCTCCCCTCCCCCTCCCCTCCCCTTCCCCTCTTCTTCCCCTGCTCCCATTCCTTCTCCCACCCCTGCCCCTCCCCTCCCCCTCCCCTCCCCCTTCCCCTCTTCTTCCCCTGCTCCCATTCCTTCTCCCTCCCCTGCCCCTCCCCTCCCCCTCCCCTCCCCCTTCCCCTCATCTTCCCCTGCTCCCATTCCTTCTCCCACCCCTGCCCCTCCCCTCCCCCTCCCCTCCCCCTCCCCTCCCCCTTCCCCTCATCTTCCCCTGCTCCCATTCCTTCTCCCTCCCCTGCCCCTCCCCTCCCCCTCCCTGCTCCCCTTCCCCTCTTCTTCCCCTGCTCCCATTCCTTCTCCCACCCCTGCCCCTCCCCTCCCCCTCCCCTTCCCCTTCCCCTCTTCTTCCCCTGCTCCCATTCCTTCTCCCACCCCTGCCCCTCCCCTCCCCCTCCCCTCCCCCTTCCCCTCTTCTTCCCCTGCTCCCATTCCTTCTCCCACCCCTGCCCCTCCCCTCCCCCTCCCCTCCCCCTTCCCCTCTTCTTCCCCTGCTCCCATTCCTTCTCCCACCCCTGCCCCTCCCCTCCCCCTCCCCTCCCCTTCCCCTCTTCTTCCCCTGCTCCCATTCCTTCTCCCACCCCTGCCCCTCCCCTCCCCCTCCCCTCCCCCTTCCCCTCTTCTTCCCCTGCTCCCATTCCTTCTCCCTCCCCTGCCCCTCCCTCCCCCTCCCCTCCCCCTTCCCCTCATCTTCCCCTGCTCCCATTCCTTCTCCCTCCCCTGCCCCTCCCTCCCCCTCCCCTCCCCCTCCCCTCTTCTTCCCCTGCTCCCATTCCTTCTCCCACCCCTGCCCCTCCCTCCCCCTCCCCTCCCCCTCCCCTCTTCTTCCCCTGCTCCCATTCCTTCTCCCACCCCTGCCCCTCCCCTCCCCCTCCCCTCCCCTTCCCCTCTTCTTCCCCTGCTCCCATTCCTTCTCCCACCCCTGCCCCTCCCCTCCCCCTCCCCTCCCCCTTCCCCTCTTCTTCCCCTGCTCCCATTCCTTCTCCCTCCCCTGCCCCTCCCTCCCCCTCCCCTCCCCCTTCCCCTCATCTTCCCCTGCTCCCATTCCTTCTCCCACCCCTGCCCCTCCCCTCCCCCTCCCCTCCCCCTTCCCCTCATCTTCCCCTGCTCCCATTCCTTCTCCCACCCCTGCCACTCCCCTCCCCCTCCCCTCCCCCTTCCCCTCATCTTCCCCTGCTCCCATTCCTTCTCCCTCCCCTGCCCCTCCCCTCCCCCTCCCTGCTCCCCTTCCCCTCTTCTTCCCCTGCTCCCATTCCTTCTCCCTCCCCTGCCCCTCCCTCCCCCTCCCCTCCCCCTTCCCCTCATCTTCCCCTGCTCCCATTCCTTCTCCCACCCCTGCCCCTCCCCTCCCCCTCCCCTCCCCCTTCCCCTCATCTTCCCCTGCTCCCATTCCTTCTCCCACCCCTGCCCCTCCCCTCCCCCTCCCCTCCCCCTCCCCTCCCCCTTCCCCTCATCTTCCCCTGCTCCCATTCCTTCTCCCTCCCCTGCCCCTCCCCTCCCCCTCCCTGCTCCCCTTCCCCTCTTCTTCCCCTGCTCCCATTCCTTCTCCCACCCCTGCCCATCCCCTCCCCCTCCCCTCCCCCTTCCCCTCTTCTTCCCCTGCTCCCATTCCTTCTCCCTCCCCTGCCCCTCCCCTCCCCCTCCCTGCTCCCCTTCCCCTCTTCTTCCCCTGCTCCCATTCCTTCTCCCTCCCCTGCCCCTCCCTCCCCCTCCCCTCCCCCTTCCCCTCATCTTCCCCTGCTCCCATTCCTTCTCCCACCCCTGCCCCTCCCCTCCCCCTCCCCTCCCCCTTCCCCTCATCTTCCCCTGCTCCCATTCCTTCTCCCACCCCTGCCCCTCCCCTCCCCCTCCCCTCCCCCTCCCCTCCCCCTTCCCCTCATCTTCCCCTGCTCCCATTCCTTCTCCCTCCCCTGCCCCTCCCCTCCCCCTCCCTGCTCCCCTTCCCCTCTTCTTCCCCTGCTCCCATTCCTTCTCCCACCCCTGCCCCTCCCCTCCCCCTCCCCTCCCCCTTCCCCTCTTCTTCCCCTGCTCCCATTCCTTCTCCCACCCCTGCCCCTCCCCTCCCCCTCCCCTCCCCCTTCCCCTCTTCTTCCCCTGCTCCCATTCCTTCTCCCTCCCCTGCCCCTCCCCTCCCCCTCCCTGCTCCCCTTCCCCTCTTCTTCCCCTGCTCCCATTCCTTCTCCCACCCCTGCCCCTCCCCTCCCCCTCCCCTCCCCCTTCCCCTCTTCTTCCCCTGCTCCCATTCCTTCTCCCACCCCTGCCCCTCCCCTCCCCCTCCCCTCCCCCTTCCCCTCTTCTTCCCCTGCTCCCATTCCTTCTCCCACCCCTGCCCCTCCCCTCCCCCTCCCCTCCCCCTTCCCCTCTTCTTCCCCTGCTCCCATTCCTTCTCCCACCCCTGCCCCTCCCCTCCCCCTCCCCTCCCCCTTCCCCTCTTCTTCCCCTGCTCCCATTCCTTCTCCCACCCCTGCCCCTCCCCTCCCCCTCCCTGCTCCCCTTCCTCTCTGCTGGCCATTGCAGGCACTGGGCCGCAGCTGGAACCCATTAGGCCGCAGGGCCTCTGGGACATCTTGGCTAATGAGTGACCTCTGTGAACGTTAGGGATGAGTCAAGGTCTCGCTGCACCACAGCTTCCCGTCAGTGGGTGGCGGCAGGGATGGGGGGGCAGCTGCGGGGGGGGGGGGGGGGCTGCCTGACTGACCCTGGAGCCTGGAGGTGCTTGCTGCTCCCTCCCGCCTCCGTCTTCCCAGCAAAAGACAAGACGTGAGGGCAAGACGCTGGCTGGGGCCCTTCCAGCCATCTCTGCCCAGAAGCACATGAGGCCTCTGCGAAGCTGGCACCGGAGCCCTGCTGGCTTGGCTGGCGGGGTGGCAGGCCAGCCCTGCTCCCAGCAGGACACGATCCTGGGGGCGGAGGGCCAGCCCTCCGCAAGGACACTCAACCCAAGGGAGGCGGTGGCCGGACCTGGGCTCCCAGCCCCCTCTGAGTGGAGCCCTGGGCAGGGCTCCTCGAGTCCAATCCATGCTGGGCATGAGGGATTCTCGGGGTCTGTGGCCAACAAGAAGAAGGGTCCACACGCTCCAGGCGTCTGGAGGGGAGGCAGCCTGGGTGCATGGTGCGTGAAGAGCAGCATGGAAAAGGATGTGCGTGGGGTCAGGAGAGGGGCGGGGGCGTGGGGAGGGGAGCAGAGTGCCCCAGGAATACCTCACTGCCTCCCCACTGTCCCAGGTCTGAGGTCAGGCACCTGAGGCTGGGCGGGCCAGAGGCTCGGGGACACCGGGAAGATGGAATGCTGTGTCTGCCCATCAGGACCCAGGTGATAAGGATTCGGGGAGACGCAAGTGTGGGACCACAGAGCCTTGGGAGCTAGCGGAGGGGCATCTGGTTCTGGGGAAAGCCAGGAGGCCTGAGGCTGCGTCTGGAAGTGGGGGTCCCCTCCCAGCCCCTGCCCGGTCTTTCCTTGCCTTCAGTTCCAAGGTTCTTAATGTGGCAGGCCAGGAGGGCCCGGTGAACCGCCCCTACATGTCTTTTCTGGAAGTTTCCTTCTGGCATGGAAGGGGCCGGCCCCAGGAAGGCCCCTATTCCAGGCCCATGCTCTTCCCCAGCTGAACCCCAACCCAGCAGAGTTCTGCTCAGAAACTGGGACACCTCAGTACCTATAGCAATGGTTGACGGGCCATGGTGGTGGTTCCCCAAGGGAATGCAGGTCACCCAGGCTCTGGTGCTGGTGGCCTTGAGTTCCTGCGTCTCAAATGCAGAGGAGCTCTGAGCATGGAAGAGGCCAGGCTCTCAGATCTTGGTTCCCTGGGCCAAGGGTTCCAGCCCCTGGGGTCCCCCTGCTGTGACCCTGAAGTTCTAGCTCTCCTCTTCCGAAGCTCAGCGTCTCTGTGGCCTCCTTTCTGCCAGGCCCTCCGGAACGGCCCAGCCACCCCCTTGTGCTCAGGCTGGGGGCGCGGGGCCCCTGCTCCCTGGTGCTTCCAGGTGAGGGTCTTCAGCCCCCGCCGGCTCTCTGGGGGGCTCTTTGGGGTGAGGGTCTTCAGCCCCCGCCGGCTCTCTGGGGGGCTCTTTGGGGGACAGGAGTTTGAACTCAGAGCCTCACGTTTGCTTGGTGCGGGCTTTACCACCTGAGCCCGCCCCAGCCTTTTTTGCTTCCATCCTTTTGGAATGAACACCCGTTTAGGCTGCACAGCAAGCCTGTCCATGCTCCCCACATCTCACAGCCGCTCGCAGACGCGGCTGCCATGCCTAGCTTCCTGCTGGCTGAGATGGAGATCCTGGGCCCTGGTGCCCGGCAGACCTTGAACAGTAACATCCCAGGCTCTGCTCCTGAGTAGCTAGGATTACAGACCTGAGCGGCCGCCCCGCCTCGCAGGAAGCTCTGTGTCCTGTCAAGGTTAAAGGTCCTCCAGCCTCTGGCAGGCTCCTAGCTAAGCAGCTCAGCCTGCTCCTCTGACGGCGGTGGGCAGACAGAGCGGTCTTTCATTGGGTCTGGGGTTGCAGCATGTGGGAAAGGTGGGGAGCGGACTGGGAGGGAGGGAAGAAGGGAAGGAGGAGGGAGGGAGGGCCGGCCTCTGCCAACAGGCTGCTTGCTGCTTACATGACCTGCAGTCCTAAGGACATCCACCAGGTCCCGGGCCGCCAGCCGCGCCCTGCAGCCACCCGGGCAGGGACCCGGCACTGGGTAGGGAGGCCCCACCCCACCCTCACATGAAATGCATCAGGCATCCGTGGTCCGTCCTGGCCGGCACTCCTGCAGTGCAGTCTTCCAGACCCACTGGGGTGCATGTTTTCCAGAGTGTTCCGGCCGGGGGTGGGAGCGAGGCCTCCTGCAGCAGGTGCTGTGTGGCCGCGTACGCGCTCCCACAGCTGGGGGGACTTCTGGAGACATCCCTGGAGGCAGGGTAGCCATGACAGCCTGGCCAGCAGCCAGGAGAGGGGCTGCGGGCACCGCGCCCTGCTGCAGGCCTGAGCTCCCCCCACCCGTCACAGGGAGTGTGTTACAGACCTGGGTGGTTAATGTCAGCACCCTACCTACGTCACAAAATGTTTCACTCTATCCAGACACCCTGGGGGGGCGGGGTCCCCCTGATATGTCTCTCAGGGACTCCTGTGGAGTGGGACGCCTGTGCTGGCTGCCTGCTGGCCGCCTCTCCCCTGCGGTCAGACCCAGAGCCTGACACCGCGGGAGGGAAGGATGCCGCACCTCGAGGCCCACGCACCCCGCCCGGGCCCCCCTGAACCTGCCCTGCCCCCATGGGGGCAGCATGTCCCCCCAGGCTGGGCCCTGCCGCAGGGGAGGTGGGAAGCACTGGGCATGGCAGGGCACCTCTGTGATCCCCGCTAATCCAAGGGCAGAGGCCAGGAGGTTCTTGGTTTGAAGCCAGACTGATCAAAATGGTTAGCTAGCCCTCCATCTCACAAAACAAAAAACAACAAAAACCAGGCATGGTGGGACACACCTGTAATCCTAGCTACTGAGAGGCACAGATAGGAGAACAGGAAAAAGTGAAATCTTATCCCCAAAATTAAATCAAAAGGGCTGAGGATCAAGTGATAGAGTACTTGTCTAGCATGCATGAGGCCCTTTGTTCAAATTCCAGTGCCAGAAAAGAGGGGGGAAACGGGGAGACAGGGAGACAGGGAGAGGAAGAAAAGGTAGGTGGTAGCTGGAGCCAGTGGCTCACGTCTGTAATCCTAGCTACTCAGGAGGCTGAGCTCTGAGGACCGTGGTTCAAAGCCAGCTGGGACAGGAAAGTCCATGAAACTCTTATCTCCAATTAACCACTGGAAGTGTCACAGTGGCTCAAAGTGACAGAGCACATTAACCTTGAACAGAAGAGCTCAGGGACGGCGCCCAGGCCCTGGTTTAAGCCCCACCACCAAGGAAAAAAAGGAAGGTGGCATCTCGTGGTACCTGTAGTCAGTGCCTTCTGTGGCTGGGCCTGTGGCCATGGTGGGGTCTAAGGACCACTCCCCCACTGTGGGGATGAGCTGTGGGGCTGCCTGCCCCGAGAGCCAGGACAGAAGAGGAGCAGAGCCACCTGCCCGTGTCCAGAGAGGCAGGTACAGTGACTGGGCCGGCCCCGGCCCAGCCCCGGCCCAGCCCCGGCCCAGCCCCAGTGCAGCCCAGGGCCCAGCCCCGGCCCAGCCCCGGCCCAGCCCCAGTGCAGCCCAGGGCCCCGCGCAGACCCAGCCCCGGCCCAGCCCCGGCCCAGCCCAGGGCCCCGCGCAGACCCAGGCGCTGTACAGCCCCGGCCGTGGGCAGGGTTTCCTGGCACCCTTCCCTCCATTTCCTCACCACTACCTGCAGCAGGGCCTGCCTGAGGCACCTTACAGGTGGGGAAACTGAGTCTTCGGCTCAGGCGGCCAGCCCAGCCTCGCCACATTCTCCCTGGGACAGGCAGGACGGCTCTGCCTGCCCCGGGGCTCCTGTGGGTGCCGGCCACGCCGGGAGCCCACTGGCAGCAGAGGACACTGGGATGTTTTTCAGAAGCTGGAAGACACCATCCTGGGCCCCATGGCCAGCAGGGAAGACCGGACACTGACTGTGCGTAGGGAAGGCGGGCAGGCCTTGCCCACCCCGGTGCCAGCCCGCATCCGTGAGATCGTGGCCAGCAGCCTGGGCGGGGCGCCACCCCAAGGTGAGGAGGAGCAGCGACTGGGGACTCAGCAGCAAAGCGGGGCGGGTGTCAGACCCCAGGGCTAGGGCATCCCGCAGCCACGCCCCGTGCGGTCGCTGCCAGGACCGTTTGCCTGGCCCCCTGGGCTTGTGACACATCTGTGTCCAGGGCCAGCCGTCCGATGGCTCAGGGCCCAGCAGCCCCTTCAGGTGATGAGCCGCCCGGCAGCCGGTGCCTCAGTGGAGAGACACCACGCGCTGTTCAGAAGAGCGGCTGCCTTCCGGACCAGGTCCCCTCCCCGGCCCGACGTGTCACCCCTCCCGGGACCAGGTCCCCTCCCCCGGCCCTGTCACCCCACCCGGGACCAGGTCCCCTCCCCCGGCCCTGTCACCCCACCCGGGACCAGGTCCCCTCCCCTCCCCCAGCCCTGTCACCCCACCAGGGACCAGGTCCCCTCCCCTGGCCGGGCATGTCACCCACCCGTCAGGCCAGGCTGCTGCATTCCTTTCTTCCTAGGGCTCAACCCGGGCCTGGGTGTGGGTGAAAGATGTGGATAGAAGGGAGGGGGCACGATGCCAGGTGACAGGAGAGGCGCAGAGCACAAAGCCCCCTGCGCTGGGCTGTCCCCCCCCCGCGGCTGCGCTGGACTGTCCCTCCCAGGGGCTGCGCTGAACTGTCCCCCTCCCAGGGGCTGCGCTGGACTGTCCCCCTCCCAGGGGCTGCGCTGAACTGTCCCCCCTGGCTGCGCTGGACTGTCCCCCTCCTGGGCTGCGCTGGACTGTCCCCCTCCCAGGGGCTGCGCTGAACTGTCCCCCCTGGCTGCGCTGGACTGTCCCCCTCCTGGGCTGCGCTGGACTGTCCCCCTCCCAGGGGCTGCGCTGGACTGTCCCCCTCCCAGGGGCTGTGCTGGACTGTCCCCCTCCTGGGCTGTGCTGGGCTGTCCCCCTCCTGGGCTGCACTGGACTGTCCCCCCTGGCTGCGCTGGACTGTCCCCCTCCTGGGCTGCGCTGGGCTGTCCCCCTCCTGGGCTGCACTGGACTGTCCCCCTCCTGGGCTGCTCTGGACTGTCCCCCTCCCAGGCTGCGCTGGACTGTCCCCTACCCGGGCTGCGCTGGACTGTCCCCCTCCCAGGCTGTGCTGGACTGTCCCCCTCCTGGGCTGCGCTGGACTGTCCCTCTCCTGGGCTGCGCTGGACTGTCCCCCTCCCGGGCTGCGCTGGGCTGTCCCCCTCCTGGACTGTGCTGGACTGTCCCCCTCCTGGGCTGCGCTGGGCTGTCCCCCTCCTGGGCTGCGCTGGACTGTCCCCCTCCCAGGCTGTGCTGGACTGTCCCCCTCCTGGGCTGCGCTGGACTGTCCCCCTCCTGGGCTGCGCTGGACTGTCCCCCTCCTGGGCTGTGCTGGGCTGTCCCCCTCCTGGGCTGTGCTGGACTGTCCCCCTCCCAGGCTGTGCTGGACTGTCCCCCTCCTGGGCTGCGCTGGGCTGTCCCCCTCCTGGGCTGTGCTGGGCTGTCCCCCTCCCAGGGGCTGCGCTGGACTGTTCACCTCCCGGGCTGTGCTGGACTGTCCCCCTCCCGGGCTGCGCTGGACTGGCCCCCTCCCGGGCTGTGCTGGACTGTCCCTCTCCTGGGCTGTGCTGGACTGTCCCCCTCCCGGGCTGTGCTGGACTGTCCCCCTCCCGGGCTGTGCTGGACTGTCCCCCTCCTGGGCTGCGCTGGACTGTCCCCCCCTGGGCTGCGCTGGACTCTTCCCCCCCTGGGCTGCGCTGGACTGTCCCCCTCCCAGGCTGCGCTGGACTGTCCCCCTCCTGGGCTGCGCTGGGCTGTCCTCCTCCCAGGCTGCACTGGACTGTCCCCCTCCTGGGGCTGTGCTGGACTGTTCCCCCCCAGGCTGCGCTGGACTGTCCCTCCCGGGCTGTGCTGGACTGTCTCCCCCGGGCTGCACTGGGCTGTTCCCCTCCCGGGCTGTGCTGGACTGTCCCCCTCCTGGACTGTGCTGGGCTGTCCCCCTCCCAGGCTGACCTGGACACTGTGCTCACAGGGGCGCAGGAGCTGCCCGCCCCCACGGCCGGGGCTCAGGAGGACAGTGAGCTCCTGCAGGAGGAGCTGGCCCGGCTGGAGGCCCTGCTGGCCCAGGCTGGCGCTGAGCGTGAGGAGCTGGTCAGCAGGTACCACATGGTCAGCGAGCGGGTGAGTGTCCAGCTGGGGCCTGGTGAGCCAGTGGGCTAAGCTCCCACCTTTTGTGGGGTCACTGGCTGGGACTGGCGGCCACACCTGTGGGCCATCAGCAAGTCCTGGGCCTGGACCATGGCGTCTCAGCCACAGCCCATCTTGGGCAACAGATGGGGAAACGGAGGCCAGAGGTGAGCAGGCAGAGTGGCCGGGTTTCCCACAAAGCCCTGGCTCACCTTCCCCAAGCCTCCCGGCATGGGGGTCTGCTCTGTGCTGACCCTTGGTCCCAGCACCTCACCAGATTCAGCACGACAACAGCTCCCTAGAGAGATGCCACGGGGGGAAGATGCCACGGCGGGGGGGGGGGGAAGATGCCATGGGGCGAAGATGCCCCGGGGGGAAGATGCCACAGGGGGAGATGCCACGGGGGGAGATGCCACGGGGGGAGATGCCACAGGGGGGCGAGATGCCACTAGGGGAAGATGCCATGGGGAGAAGATGCCATGGAGGGAAGATGCCATGGAGGGAAGATGCCACAGGGGGAAGATGCCACAGGGGGGAGATGCCACGGGGGGGTGAGATGCCACAGGGAGAAGATGCCACAGGGGGAAGATGCCATGGAGGGAAGATGCCACGGGGGGATGCCACGGCAGGGGGAAGATGCCATGGGGGAGAAGATGCCATGGGGGGAAGATGCCACAGGGGGAAGATGCCATGGGGGGGAGATGCCACGGGGGGGGCGAGATGCCACAGGGAGAAGATGCCACGGGGGGAAGATGCCATGGGGGGAAGATGCCACGGGGAGAAGATGCCACGGGGGAGATGCCACGGCAGGGGGAAGATGCCACGGGGGAAGATGCCACAGGGGAAGATGCCATGGGGGAGAAGATGCCACGGGGGAAGATGCCATGGGGGAAGATGCCATGGGGGAGAAGATGCCATGGGGGGAAGATGCCACGGGGAAAGATGCCATGAAGGAGAAGATGCCACAGGGGGAAGATGCCATGGGGGAAGATGCCACGGCAGGGGGAAGATGCCACGGGGGAAGATGCCACAGGGGAGAAGATGCCACAGGGGGAGGATGCCACGGGGGGAGATGCCACGGCAAGGGGAAGATGCCACGGGGGGAAGATGCCACGGGGGGGAAGATGCTACGGGGGGGAAGATGCCATGGGGGGGAAGATGCCACGGGGGAGAAGATGCCACGGGGGGGAAGATGCCACGGGGGGAAGATGCCATGGGGGAAGATGCCACTGGGGGGTAAGATGCTATGGGGGGGAGATACCATGGGGGCGGGGGCGCCACTGAGGGGGAAGACACCACTGAGGAGCTCCAAAGACAGTACCCACAGGGAGACAGTCCTGTCTTGACCCACGCTCTCCCCACTGGCTAGACCCACCTCTGAGGCTCTGGGGGACGGGACGGTGGGGGTCAGGCTCCGAGGGACAGGATGGAGGAGGGCAGGCTCCAGGGGATGGGACGTGGGGGCCTGGCGCTCTGACAGCTCGTTCCAGGGGAGCTGTGGCAGGGGCTTATTCAGTGATGTGTGGGCTGTGCAGGCGGAGAGGAGACCTGAGCCTCCCTCCTTGCTGCCACGTGGAGGAGTAGGGCTTCTGAGCAGCACTGGGAAGAGCAGCAGGGCAGGGGTGTGGCCCCGCTGTGGGAAGTTCAGAGGCCCCTCGACCATCCTGGCTGCGCCTGTGCCGACCTCAGAGCCCTGCCGAGCAAGGGCAGACCAGGAAACGCAGGCTCATGCGGTCCAGTGCTCGGGCACACCACTGTTACCGGGCCCAGGCCCAAGCCAACCTGCTGTCCTCTGGTCTGTGACATGGGACCAGCAGGAAATGCCTGTGGGCTTGGCCTGTGCAGGGGTCCGGGGATGCTTCCCAGAGCTGCAGCCCCACGGTGCCTCCAATCTCCCCAGGGTCCCCTCTGCTGCCGCCATGCTGCCATGCTGGCCCTCACAGGAGAAATGCCTGTGCTCCAGGACGGGACTTTGAAGCCCTCACCCGATCTGGCCAGGAACACCCTGGAAGGCGTGGGCCGGGCTAGGGTGGCCATCTTCCGAGCAGAGGCGGGGTGCTGGGCACAGGCAGGAAGAGACGCTCATGGGTCCTGCTCAGACCACTAACAGGACCAGCCCGTCTGGATGCGGGCCTCTCCTGTGGGGTTCCGGCGGCCCCACCTGACCCTGTCCCTTCTAGGCATGCAGGCCGGGCCTGGGCTGGGTCCTGGCGCCAGCATGCAGGGGCGGGGTTCCCTGGGGCAGCCTCAGACCCTGACTTGGGGCCTCTCCCCCTCTCCTCGCCCTAAGTGGCTGTGGTGTTAGCCGCTGTTCTGCCCTCGGCCCTCCTCTCTGCCGTCTTCCCAGGCCCTGAGCTCAGGTTCCTGCTCCAGTGACGGCCTGCGTGTGATGCCCTGCGCCTGGCTGGGGCCAGGCCAGCGGCCAGGGGGGCTGGTGTGCAGGCCATAGCCCCTCCCAATAACGGAGGGGGCAGGCGGGAGGCGCAGCCCCACCTCACAGCAGCATGGGGTCCTCCCCCTGCCACGGCACTAGGGTGTCCCCAGAGCCCAAGAGAGCCATCTGTGAGTGAATGCCGGGGCCATGCCTCCTGGGGGAGGGAGGTCTGCATGGCCTCTCCGTCAGCAAGCCTCTGCACCCGGCCCTCTGTAGGCCACGCGTGCCTGGCACAGGGCAGGCGGGGGACAGCGGCTCCGGCTCAGAGCCAGCTCGACCTCAGCCCCATCCTCTTGTGGGTCTGTCCTGCCCCCGCCCAGGGTGGGCTCTGGGGCGTGGGTGCCCCACCCTGGAGATTCGGGGCCTTGGCCCAGGGGCTGCATTCTCCTCCAGCTGCAGGCCCGGCTGCAGACCACTGAGGCCCAGCTGCGCAGATCTGAGCTGGAGCACAGCGTGGACCTGGAGGAGGCCCTCGACCGCCTGGAGGCCTCGGAGCAGAGGTGAGACGCGAGGGCAGCTGGGCAGGTGGCCGCTGCCCCAGACGCCGCAGGCCCAGCGCCTGGAGCGGCCGCCAGCAGCTCCTGATGGTCCTGGGTTGCCTTTGCCTGAGGGAGCAGGTGCAGAAGGGTCTAGAGCGAGAGGCACGGGCCTCTCCCCAAGTCACGTCCAGGGCCAAGCCCAAGCGAGAAAGGAGGGGACACCAAAGTGTGCTTCTGCAGAGTGCTGCTCAGCCTGATGGCAGACCACACCCCTCCCCACGTCCAGACCCCGAGACGGACACCATGGGGACTCCCCTCCCCACGTCCAGACCCCGAGACGGACACACAGACACTCCCCTCCCCACGTCCAGACCCCGAGACGGACACACAGAGACTCCCCTCCCCACGTCCAGACCCCCAGACGGACACACAGACACTCCCCTCCCCACGTCCAGACCCCGAGACGGACACACAGGGACTCCCCTCCCCACGTCCAGACCCCAAGACGGACACACAGACACTCCCCTCCCCACGTCCAGACCCCGAGACGGACACACGGGGACTCCCCTCCCCACGTCCAGACCCCCAGACGGACACACAGAGACTCCCCTCCCCACGTCCAGACCCCAAGACAGACACACAGGGACTCCCCTCCCCACGTCCAGACCCCGAGACGGACACACAGACACTCCCCTCCCCACGTCCAGACCCCCAGACGGACACACAGAGACTCCCCTCCCCACGTCCAGACCCCAAGACGGACACACAGGGACTCCCCTCCCCACGTCCAGACCCCGAGACGGACACACGGGGACTCCCCTCCCCACGTCCAGACCCCAAGACGGACACACAGACACTCCCCTCCCCACGTCCAGACCCCGAGACGGACACACAGACACTCCCCTCCCCACGTCCAGACCCCCAGACGGACACACAGAGACTCCCCTCCCCACGTCCAGACCCCAAGACGGACACACAGGGACTCCCCTCCCCACGTCCAGACCCCGAGACGGACACACAGACACTCCCCTCCCCACGTCCAGACCCCAAGACAGACACACAGGGACTCCCCTCCCCACGTCCAGACCCCGAGACGGACACACAGACACTCCCCTCCCCACGTCCAGACCCCCAGACGGACACACAGAGACTCCCCTCCCCACGTCCAGACCCCAAGACGGACACACAGGGACTCCCCTCCCCACGTCCAGACCCCGAGACGGACACACGGGGACTCCCCTCCCCACGTCCAGACCCCGAGACGGACACACAGACACTCCCCTCCCCACGTCCAGACCCCAAGACGGACACACAGGGACTCCCCTCCCCACGTCCAGACCCCGAGACGGACACACAGACACTCCCCTCCCCACGTCCAGACCCCAAGACAGACACACAGGGACTCCCCTCCCCACGTCCAGACCCCGAGACGGACACACGGGGACTCCCCTCCCCACGTCCAGACCCCAAGACGGACACACAGACACTCCCCTCCCCACGTCCAGACCCCGAGACGGACACACAGACACTCCCCTCCCCACGTCCAGACCCCAAGACGGACACACAGACACTCCCCTCCCCACGTCCAGACCCCGAGACGGACACACAGGGACTCCCCTCCCCACGTCCAGACCCCAAGACGGACACACAGACACTCCCCTCCCCACGTCCAGACCCCGAGACGGACACACAGACACTCCCCTCCCCACGTCCAGACCCCAAGACGGACACACAGACACTCCCCTCCCCACGTCCAGACCCCGAGACGGACACACAGGGACTCCCCTCCCCACGTCCAGACCCCGAGACGGACACACAGACACTCCCCTCCCCACGTCCAGACCCCAAGACGGACACACAGACACTCCCCTCCCCACGTCCAGACCCCCAGACGGACACACAGACACTCCCCTCCCCACGTCCAGACCCCGAGACGGACACACAGGGACTCCCCTCCCCACGTCCAGACCCCAAGACGGACACACAGACACTCCCCTCCCCACGTCCAGACCCCGAGACGGACACACAGACACTCCCCTCCCCACGTCCAGACCCCAAGACGGACACACAGGGACTCCCCTCCCCACGTCCAGACCCCAAGACGGACACACAGACACTCCCCTCCCCACGTCCAGACCCCGAGACGGACACACAGGGACTCCCCTCCCCACGTCCAGACCCCCAGACGGACACACGGGGACTCCCCTCCCCACGTCCAGACTTGCATTCACCACTTAGAGCTGTGCCTGCTCTGCCAGGATCAGCCCTGAATGCAAAGGGAGAGGTCCACCCATGGCTGAGGTCACACGGCGTGGCCTCCTGTCTCCCCTGTCCACATCCCTTCCCGCATGCTCTTAGGCCCTGGAAAGGGTTGCTGTCCACACCCCTCAGCCCACGTCTACTCGGGCTCTGCCAATTCTCCCCCAGGGCTGTGGGTGTTTGGACCCGTGGGCAGCCTCCCCAAACACCGGGGACCCCCGGCCACCCTGGCCCCGTCCCCTGGGCCCGCTTCCCGCAGCGGGTCCATGCTCAGGGAAGACCCTCACATTTTCCCCAGGCTGGCCTCGAATCAGAGTCCTCCCCATCTCTGGCTCCCAAGTTACTAAGATATAGACATGATCCGTGATCTATCTCGAAAACCCGTTTCGAGGGGAAGCAATAGCCCACATGGAGGCCAGTGCCAGTGAAACAGGACCAGGTGTCCCGCTGATGGCAAGATGGGCATCTGTGTCCCCGCAGACCAGAGCACCTGCAGACCAGCCCCGAGGGGCCTTGGCCCCCGCCCCACGCAGGGACAGCAGTCTTCCCTCCTGGGACAGAGGGGCAGCAGGGGTGTGAGAGAGAGAAGGGGAGGAGGAGAGCAGGGGAAGGAGAGCCCCGCCCCCAGGCTCCATCCGCACCCACGGGGCAGAGCTGGGCACGGGGGCTCGGAGCCCCTTGATTGGGGGCCTGGGACCGCCACTGCCTAAGAGGAAGCCACGACCAAGCTCAGGCAGCCGCGGTTCTGTCCCTAGGAGCAGGGGCCTCTCCCAGGTGAACGCCCTCCTGCGAGGACAGCTGGAGCACTTGAGGACGGCAAACGAGGCGCTGACGCGGGAGCTGGCCACGGTGACCGCCACGGCCACGGTGAAGGGCAGCGCACGGCCGCCGCAGGGCCGGCGGGAGCGGGGCGGGGCTCGGCGCCGGGGCCAGAGAGAGGTGCCCCCACCCCACCCCTGCCTCTGCCCATCTGGTGGCGGCCGCGCGCTTTGGCGCCTGTGGCCGGTGGTAGGTGGCAGCAGGGGCCGGGAGGGGTGAGAGGGCGTCGCGGCCTGTCCCAGGGCGGGGCCTGGTCCTCCCTTCTGGGTGGCCCAGCAGCCTGTGAGGTGAGGAGCACTTCAGCCCTCTGTCCTCTCTGAGAATCAGTGAGCTGGGGCCAGTCCCCGCTCCGGGGGGGACCACCCTGTGGCTGCCGGTCAAGCTGCAGGAAGGGGCCCTCGAAGGGCCTGCGTGGCTTACGAGTTCCGCGTCCAGGAAGTTCCAATAGCCGCTGTTTTCTTTGTTTCTGCTCAAGCCTCGTACTGCCTTGTGCCCTTGGGACTTTAGAGGGTTTTGGTTTTGTTTTGTTTTGTTTTTTTCAACAGAGATGTTTGTTTTCCTTGGGACTGGGTGGAAAATCTTTGAAATGTGAGACTAACACGCTGTTTTCCAGAAAGGACTTTCATTTGCCTCTGCGGGGTTCCCGGGCCCCAGGAACTGGGGCCGCATGGCAGTGCGCTTTCACCCCGAGTGTTTTTAAGAACACCCAGGTTGTGTGCACCCAGGCTGCAAACTGTCTAACTTGGGGCTCCAAACCCACCAGGAAGATTTTCTTCCTCTGTTCAATTCTCGACATTGCACAGGCAGTTTTTTTATCTGTAGGAAGGTGTGTGTGTTGTGTGTAGAGCGTAGCGTATGGGCCTCTGAGTGCGTGAAAGTAGTGTGTGTGCTTATAGGACATGTCACTCTGTGTGTGAGTGTATCTGCGTGTGTGAGAATGTGGCATTACACAAGCCCCTTCCAGCCTCATAGAGCTGGCTCAGCACCTGCACCTGGAATGGGGGGGGAGGGGCAGAGGGGAAAACTGGCCTAAAAGTGGACACAGGTGTCTTGTGCTCAGACTCTGCAGATAGGCCGGCAGGAGCCCAGGGGCGTCCTCCTGCTCTGGAGACAGGCCACAGCAATCCGCACACACCTGGCCGAGCTGCGGGCAGCCACTGAGAGGTGAGCCCTGTGCCCATCTGAGAGCCCCTGAGCCCAGGGCAAGGAGCCCCCCCTCCTGCAGCACTGGTCCTGTCTGGTCTGGGGCTGTCTGGTCTGGTCCTGTCTGGTCTGGGGCGGTCTGGTCCTGTCTGGTCTGGGGCGGTCTGGTCCTGTCTGGTCTGGGGCAGTCTGGTCTGGGGCTGTCTGGTCTGGTCTTGTCTGGTCTGGGGCTGTCTGGTCTGGTCCTGTCTGGTCTGGAGCGGTCTGGTCCTGTCTGGTCTGGGGCAGTCTGGTCTGGGGCTGTCTGGTCTGGTCTTGTCTGGTCTGGGGCTGTCTGGTCTGGTCCTGTCTGGTCTGGAGCGGTCTGGTCCTGTCTGGTCTGGGGCAGTCTGGTCTGGGGCTGTCTGGTCTGGTCTTGTCTGGTCTGGGGCTGTCTGGTCTGGTCTTGTCTGGTCTGGAGCGGTCTGGTCCTGTCTGGTTTGGGGCTGTCTGGTCTGGTCTTGTCTGGTCTGGGGCTGTCTGGTCTGGTCCTGTCTGGGCTGGGGCTGTCTGGTCTGGTCCTGTCTGGTCGTGTGCTGTCTGGTCTGGGGCTGTCTGGGCTGGTCCTGTCTGGTCTGAGGCTATCTGGGCTAGGGCTGTCTGGGCTGGGGCTGTCTGGTCTGGTCCTGTCTGGTCGTGTGCTGTCTGGTCTGGGGCTGTCTAGTCTGGTCCTGTCTAGGCTGGTCCTGTCTGGTCTGGTCCTATCTAGTCGTGTGCTGTCTGGTCTGGGGCTGTCTGGGTTGGTCCTGTCTGGTCTGGGGCTGTCTGGTCTGGTTCTGTCTGGTCTGGGGCTGTCTGGTCTGGGGCTGTCTGGTCTGGGGCTGTCTGGTCTGGTCCTGTCTAGGCTGGTCCTGTCTGGTCTGGGGCTGTCTGGTCTGGTCTGAGGCTGTCTCGTCTGGGACTGTCTGGTCTGGGGCTGTCTGGACTGGGCTGTCTGGTCTGGGGCTGTCTGGTCTGGGGCTGTCTGGTCTGGTCCTGTCTGGGCTGGGGCTGTCTGGTCTGGTCCTGTCTGGTCGTGTGCTGTCTGGTCTGGGGCTGTCTGGGCTGGTCCTGTCTGGTCTGAGGCTATCTGGGCTAGGGTTGTCTGGGCTGGGGCTGTCTGGTCTGGTCCTGTCTGGTCGTGTGCTGTCTGGTCTGGGGCTGTCTAGTCTGGTCCTGTCTAGGCTGGTCCTGTCTGGTCTGGTCCTATCTAGTCGTGTGCTGTCTGGTCTGGGGCTGTCTGGGTTGGTCCTGTCTGGTCTGGGGCTGTCTGGTCTGGTTCTGTCTGGTCTGGGGCTGTCTGGTCTGGGGCTGTCTGGTCTGGGGCTGTCTGGTCTGGTCTGAGGCTGTCTGGTCTGGTCCTGTCTGGGCTGGGGCTGTCTGGTCCGGTCCTGTCTGGTCTGGGGCTGTCTGGTCTGGTCCTGTCTAGGCTGGTCCTGTCTGGTCTGGGGCTGTCTGGTCTGGTCCTGTCTGGTCTGGGGCTGTCTGGTCTGGTCTGAGGCTGTCTCATCTGGGACTGTCTGGTCTGGGGCTGTCTGGACTGGGCTGTCTGGTCTGGGGCTGTCTGATCTGGGGCTGTCTGGTCTGGGGCTGTCTGGACTGGGGCTGTCTGGACTGGGCTGTCTGGTCTGAGGCTATCTGGGCTGGAGCTGTCTAGGCTGGGGCTGAGCTGTGGAAGGGTGGCCATTGGAGGAGAACCAACAGACAGAGATGGGAGAGTAATGTGGGGAGTGGAATCAGTATTAGAATCAGCATGAGACGGTGGGCACTCACCTGGCACGGAGTGTGGAGCCTTCCCAAACACCTGGCCCCACGATGCCCTGGCCCCACGCCGCCCTGGCCGCACGCCACCCTGGCCCCACGCCGCCCTGGCCCCACGCCGCCCTGGCCGCACGCAGCCCTGGTTCCATGCTGGCCTGGCTCCACGCTGCCCTGGCCCCACGCTGCCCTGGCCGCACGCTGCCCTGGCCCCACGCTGCCCTGGCCCCACGCTGCCCTGGCCGCACGCTGCCCTGGCCGCACGCTGCCCTGGCCGCACGCTGCCCTGGCCCCACGCTGCCCTGGCTCCACGCTGCCCTGGCCCCACGCTGCCCTGCTCCACGCTGCCCCGGCCCCACGCTGCCCCGGCCCCACGCTGCCCTGGCCCCACGCTGCCATGGCCGCACGCTGCCCTGGTCCCACGCTGCCCTGGCTCCACGCTGCCCTGGCCGCACACTGCCCTAGCTCCAAGCTGCCCTCGCTGCACACCGCCCTGGCCCCACGCTGCCCTGGCTGCACACTGCCCTGGCTCCACGCTGCCCTGGCCCCACGCTGCCCTGGCTCCACGCTGAACTGGCCGCACGCTGCCCTGGCCGCACGCTGCCCTGGCCCCACGCTGCCCCGGCTCCACGCTGCCCTGGCCCCACGCTGCCCCGGCTCCACGCTGCCCCGGCCCCACGCTGCCCCGGCCCCACGCTGCCCTGGCCCCACGCTGCCATGGCCGCACGCTGCCCTGGCCCCACGCTGCCCTGGCCCCACGCTGCCCTGGCCCCACGCTGCCATGGCCGCACGCTGCCCTGGCCCCACGCTGCCCTGGCCCCACGCTGCCCTGGCCCCACGCTCCCCTGGCCCCACGCTGCCCTGGCCCCACGCTGCCCTGGCCCCACGCTGCCCTGGCCGCACGCTGCCCTGGCCCCACGCTGCCCTGGCCCCACGCTGCCCAGGCCCCACGCTGCCCTGGCCCCACGCTGCCCTGGCCCCACGCTGCCCTGGCCCCACGCTGCCCTGGCCGCACGCTGCCCTGGCCCCACGCTGCCCTGGCCCCACGCTGCCCTGGCCCCACGCTGCCCTGGCCGCACGCTGCCCTGGCCGCACGCTGCCCTGGCCCCACGCTGCCCTGGCCCCACGCTGCCCTGGCCGCACGCTGCCCTGGCCCCACGCTGCCCTGGCCCCACGCTGCCCTGGCCCCACGCTGCCCTGGCCCCACGCTGCCCTGACCGCACGCTGCCCTGGCCGCACGCTGCCCTGGCCGCACGCTGCCCTGGCCGCACGCTGCCCTGCTCCACGCTGCCCTGGCCGCACGCTGCCCTGGCCGCACGCTGCCCTGGCCCCACGCTGCCCTGGCCCCACGCTGCCCTGGCTCCACGCTGGCTCCACGCTGCCCTGGCCGCACGCTGCCCTGGCCGCACGCTGCCCTGGCCGCACGCTGCCCTGGCCCCACGCTGCCCTGGCCGCACGCTGCCCTGGCCGCACGCTGCCCTGGCCGCACGCTGCCCTGGCTGCACGCTGCCCTGGCCGCACGCTGCCCTGGCCGCATGCTGCCCTGCTCCACGCTGCCCTAGCCCCACGCTGCCCTGGCCGCACACTGTCCTGGCCCCACGCTGCCCTGGCCCCACGCTGCCCTGGCTCCACGCTGCCCTGGCTGCATGCTGCCCTGGCCCCACGCTGCCCTGGCCGCACGCTGCCCTGGCCCCACGCTGCCATGGCTGCACGCTGCCCTGGCTCCATGCTCCCCTGGCCCCACGCTGCCCTGGCCGCACGCTGCCCTGGCCGCACGCTGCCCTGGCCCCACGCTGCCCTGGCCCCACGCTACCCTGGCCCCACGCTGCCCTGGCCCCACGCTGCCCTGGCCCCACGCTGCCCTGGCCCCACGCTGCCCTGGCCGCACGCTGCCCTGGCTCCACGCTGCCCTGGCTCCACGCTGCCCTGGCTCCAAGCTGCCCTGGCTCCACGCTGCCCTGGCTGCACACTGCCCTGGCTGCACACTGCCCTGGCCCCACGCTGCCCTGGCTCCACGCTGCCCTGGCCGCGTGGCTCCACGCTGCCCTGGCTGCACACTGCCCTGGCTGCACACTGCCCTGGCCCCACGCTGCCCTGGCTCCACGCTGCCCTGGCTCCACGCTGCCCTGGCTGCACGCTGTCCTGGCCCCACGCTGCCCTGGCCCCACGCTGCCCTGGCTGCACGCTGCCCTGGCCCCACGCTGCCCTGGCCGCACGCTGCCCTGGCCCCACGCTGCCCTGGCTCCACGCTGCCCTGGCTGCACACTGCCCTGGCCCCACGCTGCCCTGGCTGCACGCTGCCCTGGCCCCACGCTGCCCTGGCCCCACGCTGCCCTGGCTGCACACTGCCCTGGCCCCACGCTGCCCTGGCTGCACGCTGCCCTGGCCCCACGCTGCCCTGGCTCCACGCTCCCGTGGCCCCACGCTGCCCTGGCTCCACGCTCCCCTGGCTCCACGCTCCCCTGGCCCCACGCTGCCCTGGCTCCACGCTGCCCTGGCCACACGCTGCCCTGGCCGCACGCTGCCCTGGCCCCACGCTCCCCTGGCCCCACGCTGCCCTGGCCCCACGCTGCCCTGGCCCCACGCTGCCCTGGCCCCACGCTGCCCTGGCTGCACGCTGCCCTGGCCCCACGCTGCCCTGGCCCCACGCTGCCCTGGCCGCACGCTCCCCTGGCCCCACGCTGCCCTGGCTGCACGCTGCCCTGGCCCCACGCTGCCCTGGCCCCACGCTGCCCTGGCTCCATGCTGCCCTGGCTCCACGCTGCCCTGGCCGCACGCTGCCCTGGCTCCATGCTGCCCTGGCTCCACGCTGCCCTGGCTCCACGCTGCCCTGGCCGCACGCTGCCCTGGCTCCATGCTGCCCTGGCTCCACGCTGGCTCCACACTGCCCTGGCTCCATGCTGCCCTGGCTCCATGCTGCCCTGGCTCCACGCTGGCTCCACACTGCCCTGGTATGGTAGCTGCCCTCGGGGTGAGTGACCCCCGTTTACTGTCGAAGATCCCAGCAGGCCCATGTCTGGCTCAAGGCTGTGATGCCGGGACTGGCCTGCCCCTCATCGGCCCTTCACTGCCACGCCGCCATCATCTCTGACTTCATCTGCGTCACGCAGTGGTGGCTGCTCTGGAGATGGCCTGGCCCTCCCCTTCCTTGCCCTGCGTGGGGCCTCCTGATTCCAGCACTCATGAAGGTCCTGCCCTTATCTCCCAGGGGTCTCTCAGACATGCGGGCAGATACTGCCAGGACTGCCCGGCGTCTGCACACAGCCTGCCTGAACCTTGACTCCAACCTGCGGCTGGCAGCCAGCAGTGCAGCCTCTGACCTGGAGCAACAGCTGCAGGAACAGGTCCGCGATACACTGCAGCTGCAGGGCCGCTGGGAGGCCGAGAAGGTGGCACTACGTGCCAGGTAGAGGGCTGGGAAGGGGCGCTGAGGGCCGGGTGGGGGGCTGGGAGGGGGCGCTGAGGGCCGGGTGGGGGGCTGGGAGGGGGTGCTGAGGGCCGGGTGGGGGGCTGGGAGGGGGCGCTGAGGGCCGCTGGGAGGCCGAGAAGGTGGCACTACGTGCCAGGTAGAGGGCTGGGAAGGGGCGCTGAGGGCCGGGTGGGGGGCTGGGAGGGGGCGCTGAGGGCCGGGTGGGGGGCTGGGAGGGGGCGCTGAGGGCCGGGTGGGGGGCTGGGAGGGGGCGCTGAGGGCCGGGTGGGCCCTAGGCTCCAGCCAGTTCCACAGGGAAGTGTACCCAGAGCCCTGTCCTGTCCAAAAGCAGCTGCAGGCTCCCAGGTGCCATTGCATCTGTCCTGCGTAGTGTTCAGCCCTGATCTTCACCCGCCATGAGGCTGTAGAGCTATATGGAGTTGGAACATAGGCCAAGCTACCTCAGGTCGGGTGTAGGCCTTGCATGCTGAGATCTGTGCTCTGCAAGGCTCCTGGCAGGAGAGGCTGCAATCAGGCCCGGGATGGAGACCCACTCAGTGTGGCCCTGGCAGTGAAGGGCGGCTACACCACAGACCACAAAGCCTGAGCCACAGCACCCTGGGCCCGCCTCACCCCCACCCGACTTCCCAGACTCTCTGAGCAGACGTTGCTGGTAGAGGAGCTCACAGAGCAGAGCAAGCAGAAGGAGAGAACCATCGCCTCTCTCAAGATGGATTTCCACAAGCTGGTTTGTGAGGCCGGGAGGAAGGAGGTGCAGCGGGTGGTGTCTGTCCGCTTGGCTGAGGGTCTCCACCTGCAGGAATCACAGCGTGACCGGGCCCAGCTGGCGGCCGATGACCTGAGGGACGAGGTCACATCGCTACAGCACGTCCTGGCCAGCATCGCAGAGGTGCGGCCTCACCCTGTGTCCCTCTGGTGGTACAGGCTGTGATGACCTGTGGGGACCTGGCCCAACTGGCCCTAGTGAAAGTCTAGAAGGTTCCAGATCACTTGCGGGTCTATACCTCCCCCTCTGTCCCTCTGCTCTCTCAAGGTGGCCCAGGCAGACATCAAGTATTCTGAGCCAACGTGGAGCAGAAGCACTGAGGGCGAGAAGGTGTGGGGACAGTGGAGGAGCCCCCCACGAGCCACAGCCCCCCACCGAGGGGCATCCCCACCCCAGGCCCACTCTCCAGCTGGCCTGGACCCCACCCTGCAGGCCGTGCGGACAGCCATTGAGAGGAGGCAGCAGCGAGAACAGGCAGGTTACCACAGCTTGTTGGCACATGAAGCAAAACTTTCCAGGGACAGAGCCCCACACGGTTCCATACCCGATGATAGAGCCCCACACGGTTCCATACCCGATGATAGAGCCCCACACAGCTCCATACCCATATGATAGAGCCCCACACAGCTCCATACCCCGATGACAGAGCCCCACATGGCTCCATACCCCGATGACAGAGCCCCACAAGGCTCCATACCCCGGTGATAGAGCCCCACACAGCTCCATAGCTGGATGACAGAACCCCACACAGCTCCATACCTGATGACAGAGCCCCACACAGCTCCATAGCTGAATGACAGAGCCCCACACAGCTCCATAGCTGGATGACAGAACCCCACACAGCTCCATACCTGATGACAGAGCCCCACACGGCTCCATAGCTGGATGGCAGAGCCCCACACGGCTCCATAGCTGGATGACAGAGCCCCACACGGCTCCATAGCTGGATGGCAGAGCCCCACACAGCTCTATACCTGGATGGTAGAGCCCCACACAGCTCCATACCTGGAGAACACAGCCCTTCCCGTGACACCCCCCCACCCCCCCCCCCCCGCCTCAGGTCCAGTCCGTTGCTTATATAAATCGATTGACTTCCAGATCTTCTCCCCTGGGGCTCCCTCAAGCCTGTCATCCTTGGGAATGGACTCCCGTCTTAGGGTCCCATCTGGGACCCTAAGTCAGGGAGCCTTGTCTGGTCTGGGGCTCACAATAGGCCCTTCCTGACAGGAGCTGTGCCATCAGTTGGAGGCCTCCAAGATGGCAGCAGCCAGCCTCCAGGAGCAGCTATCTGAGTCCCAGAGGGAGCTCTGGGCCTCCCAACAGCTGCTTCAGGACAGAACACAGGAGCGGGAGGACCTCCTAGGCCAGCTGGAGACCCAGCGGCAGGAGGCCCGGCACTGCCAGGCATCCGCTGAACTCCTGAGAAGGTGAAGGAGGCCAGCTGCCCCTGACAGGGTGGGGCAGGGGGCAGTGCCACGCCGGGCAGTGCCAAGCTTGCCATTAGGCCTCTGAAAGACCTTGCAGCAGGACAGCAACCAGGCCACATCTCCAGGCCACATCTCCAGGCACACATGCCTAGGCTACCCTACCCTGGGGCCCTCATCCCTCATCTGGGCACTTAGTCCAACCGAGGCGACATTGTACATGGCAGTCCCTCTGAGCAGCCTGTAAGTGTGCTTGGTGCTGGGCAGGAAGGCCGAGTGTAAGTCAGGGCCGATCCTGGTCACAGAGCTGCAAGCAGGCCAACACAGAGAAGGGCCTTGCCCAAGGGAGCCAGGAAGAGAGGGGGAGGGAACAGGAGCTGTGCTGTGTGCCGGGTTCATGAGAGGCCTGTGTGACCCAGCCAGCCAGGCAGGGCCAGGTCACAGGCCGGGGCTGCCCACCACACCCAGGAGCAGAGGGCACAGGGAGCGTGGGGACTGCCACGGAGGCAGGAACGCAGCAGGACCCACAGGGAGCAGTGGGGAGGGCATAATGCACCTGTGGCACAGAATGTCACACCCAGAGACACAGGGGAAATGGAGCCTCAGGACTGGGACGCTGGAGACCGGATGGGAGGGGCAACAGCAATGCCGAGTCCTGGCGATGGGTGTCATGGCTCTGGGGCTGTGTGGCTTGGGAGGCCTTGGATTGTGGCCACCTCATCTTGGCCAGCAGGGTGTTGATCACAGTCCCACAGTCCGGCTGGTCCCCAGCCCCCACGCTCCCCATCCCGTTCCCTCCGCCTCTGCGGCCACAGAGGGCTGCATCTGCCCTGCCCTGCTGGCTCCCTCCTGGCACAGGCCCACCTGGGAGGTGCCTGCACCCCAATCCTGGCTCCTGTCTTAGGGAGAAGGTGGCCCTAGAGCTGGCGGCAGAGGAGCTGAGCGCGAAGGTAGACATCTGTGCGGCAGAGAAGCAGAGCCTGGAGGCAGCAAATGCAGAGCTGCGCTGCAGCCTGCAGCTGCGGGAAGAACAGAGAGCGGGGCTGGCGCGGCAGGGCCAGAGCAGCCAGCGCGCCCTGGACGCCAGGTGGGCTGAAACACCTGGGCAGCAGGCGTGATGTGCGGCCGGCTCCTCCCAACCAGGCCTCACCACTCCCGGCCGGTTCCCGTGGCACTGTGGGCCACGCAGAGGGGTTCCCTCCCCTGGTGCGTGTGCCACTTCACCCAGAGGTCCCTTTGGAGGGGAGCGTCACGGTGGCTTGCCTTCCTGCTCAGCCTCTGCCTCGGGCCTCAGTCAGGGATGCCTGGAGCAGCTGGAGGAGAAGGCCTCTGGGCTGAGGAAGCAGCTGGCCAAGGCCCGGGAGGCTCTGAGCACAGCACATCTGCAGAGGGACCTCCTGGAGAGGGAGAGGGAGAGCCTGCGTGGAGCCCTTGCCCGGGTAGGCGCTGCTCCGGGGTGCCTGACCACACACCCTCTCTCTTTGACTGCCTGGACTCCCAGAGTCCCTGGCTGGTAGGGTCCGGCCTTGTGATGTTCTCCACCTTGCTGGCCACACCTGCTTCACAGGGTCCCTCCCCTCCTTCTGGCGGGAGCTCTGATCTGTCAGGGGAATCTGAAAGCCTTCCCTGGAGTAACAGCTGCCCCCCCCACCAGGCGGAGTCCAGCAACGCTGACCTGGAGCGGCGGGTGACGCGTCTGAAGTCGGAGGGACAGGAGCAGCGGGACTCTCTGGCCAGCATGGCCGCCCTGATGGAGGGTCTGGCCCAGGACAAAGGCACCCTGACCCACCGAGTTCTCCAGGTGGGGCCGGCGGGGCCGGGGAGGGGCCCTGTGCCCTCACCCAGCCCTCCAGGTGTTTCTGTGGCTGAGAGCGGGTGCGGGCGGGGGTGGGGATGGCAGGCCGGGTGGAGCGGTGCGTCCGCGCGCGGGGGCTGACCACAGACCCCTGCACGGCCGGGCAGCTGGAGCAGGAGCGGGACCAGCTCCGCCGGCAGCAGAGGGCGGCCGAGCAGGAGCTCGTGAGCATCGGGGAGCAGCTGGTACGGAGGGAGCAGCAGCTGGAGCGAGCGGAGGCCGAGCGGACCGGCCTCCGGGAAGCCTGTGAGCACCTGGAGCAGCGGCAGGAGCGGCTGGAGGAGCAGGTGGCCCTGCTCAGGCTGGAGCGGGCCCGGGGGCAGCAGCGGGCGGACCAGGTGAGCCGGGCAGGGGGCGGGGCCTGGCGGGCGGGGCCAGGGGGGCAGTGGTGGGCGGGGCCAGGCGGGTGGGCGGGGCCGGGCGGGGGGCGGGGCCAGTGGTGGGCGGGGCTGGGGCCAGGCAGGTGAGCGGGCCAGGCGGGTGGGCGGGGCCAGTGGTGGGCGGGGCTGGGGCCAGGCAGGTGGGCGGGGCCAGGCGGGTGGGCGGGGCCAGGCGGGTGGGCGGGGCTGGGGCCAGGCTGGGGGTGGGCCCGGGTTGGGGGGATGTGGGTGGGGCGAGGGGCCGGGCCGGGTTCAAGGGTCCAGGCTGTGGGCGGTGCCATGGGCAGGCTGTGGGTGGGGCCGGGCGGAGGGCGGGGCTGGGACGGGCAGAGGGCGGGGCGGAGGCGGAGTTCCCATCCAGTCCTGCGGCTCTGGCGCCGGGAGGGAGGGGAAGCCCCGGAGGGAGGGGGAGCCCCGGAAGGAGGGGCAGCCCCGGAGGGAGGGGGAGCCCCGGAGGGAGGGGGAGCCCCGTAACTTTCCAGCCTCGGTGCAGCAGCGACCTGGCGGGCTGCGGGCTGATTCCGCGCGGGGCCAGGCGGGGCACCGGGCGTGCAGAAGAGATTCGGACCAGGCCTGCGCGGCGTCCTGCCCGGGTCCCGTCCAGGCCCCGGGCTCCGGCCTGGGCCGCGCGCCCGGGCCTCGTCCCCGGCCGCCCCTCGGGCCCGGGCCTCGTCCCCGGCCGCCCCTCGGGCCCGGGCCTCGTCCCCGGCCGCCCCTCGGGGTCGAGCACCCGGGCCTCGTCCCCGGCCGCCCCTCGGGCCCGGGCCTCGTCCCCGGCCGCCCCTCGGGCCCGGGCCTCGTCCCCGGCCGCCCCTCGGGCCCGGGCCTCGTCCCCGGCCGCCCCTCGGGCCCGGGCCTCGTCCCCGGCCGCCCCTCGGGCCCGGGCCTCGTCCCCAGCCGCCCCGGCCGGCCCTCGGAAGCCGTCCCGCTGAGTCCCGGCCGTCCATTTTCAGGCTCCTTTTTCCGGTGTTTTCCCTCCCCCTGTTGAAGGAGGGTGGGCGCGTGGTCGGCGGATCCTGGGGTCACCGCTGGGGTCACCGCCCCCGCCGCCCGGCTCCCAGACCCGCCCCGAGGCCGCGCCCCGGCTGCCCCGGCGGGCCTCGATCCCTCGCCCTCGGATCTCGGCCTCCTGAGCAGCCCGCGGTACCCGCGCCCGGCCTGCTTTTGAGTTAGGACTTCGTGTTCTGACTGCGGGGGTATAGGAGCTCTTCGTGTCTCCGTGAATGCTCTCAAACTTGTCCTTCGTGATGTGTGCGCACGTGCGCATACACCGTGCGTCAAACGTGATGTGTTCACATGTGCGTGCACCGTGCGTCACGCGTGATGTGTTCACACATGTGTGCATACAGCGTGCGTCGCACGTGATGTGTTCACACATGTACGTGCACCGTGCGTCGCACGTGATGTGTTCACACATGTGTGCATACAGCGTGCGTCGCACGTGATGTGTTCACACATGTGCACACGCACCGTGCGTCACACGTGATGTGTTCACACATGTGCACACACTGTGCGTCACGCGTGGTGTGTTCACACATGTGGATACACTGTGCATCACATGTAATGTGTTCACACATGTGCACGCACTGTGCGTCACGCGTGATGTGTGCGCACACCGTGCGTCACACGTGATGTGTTCACACATGTACGTGCACCGTGCGTCACACGTGATGTGTTCACACATGTGCACGCACCGTGCGTCACGCGTGATGTGTTCACACGTGCACACACCGTGCGTCACGCGTGATGTGTTCACACATGTGCACACACCGTGCGTCACACGTGATGTGTTCACACATGTGCACGTACCGTGCGTCACACGTGATGTGTTCACACATGCGCACACACTGCGTCACACGTGATGTGTTCACACATGTGCGTGCACCGTGCGTCACACGTGATGTGTTCACACATGTGCACACACCGTGTGTCTCACGTGATGTGTTCACACATGTGCACATACTGTGCGTCACACGTGATGTGTTCACACGTGTGCACACACCGTGCGTCACGCGTGATGTGTTCACACGTGTGCACACACCGTGTGTCACATGTGATGTGTTCACACATGTGCACATACTGTGTGTCACACGTGATGTGTTCACACGTGTGCACACACTGCGTCACACGTGATGTGTTCACACATGTGCACACACCGTGCATCACGCGTGATGTGTTCACACATGTGCACACACCGTGTGTCACACGTGATGTGTGTGTTCACACATGTGCACACACCGTGCATCACGCGTGATGTGTTCACACATGTGCACATACTGTGCATCACACGTGATGTGTTCACACATGTGCATACACTGTGTCACACGTGATGTCTTCACACATGCGCACGTACCGTGCATCACACGTGATGTGTTCACACATGTGCACACACTGTGCGTCACGCGTGATGTGTTCACACATGTGCACGTACCGTGCGCCACACGTGATGTGTTCACACATGTGCACGTACCGTGCGTCACACGTGATGTGTTCACACATGTGCACACACTGCGTCACACGTGATGTGTTCACACATGTGCGTGCACCGTGCGTCACACGTGATGTGTTCACACATGCGCACGTACCGTGCGTCACACGTGATGTGTTCACACATGCGCACGTACCGTGCGTCACACGTGATGTGTTCACACATGTGCATGCACCGTGTGTCATGCGTGATGTGTTCGCACATGTGCATACACCGTGTGTCACACTTACCGTCTCTGATGTCAGACAGGCACACTGTATCCTGTAACATGCTCATAGGAAATGAAGGCAGTTCTGCCAGTTGGGCTCGTCACCACTTGGGCCATGTCCCTAGCCTTCTGCTTCCCCCCTTTTGACTTGGGGTCTCATGGGCTGGCCCTGACCCCATTCTCCCCAGCTCCTCCGTGTATCTGGGAGGTAATGGGTACAGTTTCTGGACTCACCTCTTGTCCAGGCTGGTTTCAAGCATGGGTGGCTACATGGGTGAGCCTTTGCTTCTACTTCTTAATGGTGTTTTTGATGGACGTCAAAGTTTAACTTTGGAAAATTGCATCTTTAGTTTGTGACTAGTATTTCATAGGTTCAGGGGTTGGAGGCATGCTTCAGTTGGTAGAGCACTAGCCAGTGAGCAAAAGCACCAGGTACCAAGTTAAAGTCCCAGTCTTAGACCAAGAACAAAAGCAAAAGAAAAGTATTTCCCAGGTCCTGTCTGAGAACATTTGCCTAGCCCAAGAACAAGAAGACAGCCTCTTGTGGGTTTGTTGTTGTTGTTGTTTTGTCAGTTGTGGGTCTTGAACTCTGGGCCTGGGCACTGCACCTGAGCTCAACTCAGGGTGAGCACTCTACCACTTGAGCCACAGCGCCACTCCTGGTTTTCTGGCGGTTCATTGGAGATAGGAGTCTCACAATCACCCAGGGCTGGCTCTGAACCATGATCCTCAGATCTCAAGCTCTTCAGTAGCTAGGGTTACAGGCGTGAGCCACCAGCACCCAGCTGCTCCTGTGCTTTTGAGGGAGATGTGGTTTAGGTCTTCTACATGTCAAGTTAATCTGACATTCTGTCATTATGTTCTCTACACCAGCAGCAAACCCTCGTGCCCCACCCCAGCCCTGCTTAACCAGAAACTCTGTGGGTTTTCATTAGCCTGGGGCAATGAAGTGAGAGAGGTGGGAGCTAAGGCCCCCTGGCTTTCAGTTTAATATGCTGTTTACGTCTCCATTTCTAAGGGAGACTCTGTTTCCGTACTTGACTCGCCTAACAACCTCTCGAAAATGCATTGATCATTCATGTGAGGCTTGTTGGCCTGTGCAAACAGACCCATGCTTTCAACAAAACCACCCTAACTTCTAACCGCCTTCTAGTTCGCAGCCTAATGTGTGCTCCCTCCCTGGTTCTCTGGAGAGCTTGTTTAGAGCACAACTCCCTTGACAGAAGACCAGTGTTCCTCTATCGACAAAGGTGGTCATCTTTGACCTTGAGGTGTGCAGCTTGGGGAAGAGACGTACATGCAGGAAGGACACCTGTCTAGCCAGCACCATCAATGCCATCAAGCCAGTGTCACTGCCACCGTGTTCTGATCCACGTGCTCTAAGCCCTTTCTTTCTTTTTTTTTTTTTTTTTTTGGGTCCGGTCGTGGGGTCTGAACTCTGGGCCTGGGCGCTGTCCCTCAGCTCTTTTAACTCAAGGCTAGCGCTCTACCACTTGAGCCACAGCGCCACTTCCGGCTTTTTTCTTTTTGCTTATGTGGTGCTGAGGAATCGAACCCAGGGCCTCAGGCATGCAAGGCAAGTGCTCTACCACTGAGCCACCTTCCCAGCCCCTCTAAGCCCTTCCTTTACATCTCCATCTCCATCTTAGACTCTACTCATCAATTTTTAATTCCTTCCCCAGAAAAAGCCAGTTAGAGCCTTGATCAGGATTCTGTTGATGCCTTTTATCAGGACATTCCATTTTCTGAAAGGTTTTTTCAGAAATTAGTGATGGCCAGGGTTGAAAGTGTGGCTGGGTGATAAAGCACCTACCTGCAAGTACAGGACCTAAATTTACACACTATCTCACACACACACACATACACCATTAATTCCTTCTTGGTTATAAATTAATATCCATTTTAGATATTTTTGGATTCAGCTTATTATATTATGCTAAGGATTTTTGGGGGGGTCCGGTTGTGGGGCCTGAACTCTGGGCCTGGGCACTGTCCCTCAGCTCTTCAGCTCAAGGCTAGCGCTCTATCACTTGAGCCACAGCGCCACTTCCGACTTTTTTCTTTTTGCTTATGTAGTGCTGAGGAATCGAAACCAGGGTCTCATATATGCAAGGCAAGCGCTCTACCACTGAGCCACCTTCCCAGCCCCAATGCTAAGGATTTTTGTATCTTTATTAAATGAAGAGTATTGGTCTATAATTTTCTTATAACATCTTTATGAGAATTAGAATCTGGTAAGTTAAACATATGATGGAGCTTTTTTCTTGTCTTCGGTGTCTATTATACTCTTTAATTTCTGTACTTTTTCCTTTTCATGATTAAGTCTGAATATTGTTTGGTCTGTTGTCCAGATTATTAGACCTCTCTTCTGGATATTCTGACATTGAATCCATGTATTGATTTATTCTGATTGCTATAGTGTCAATGATGTCATGTGTACTTACTCTCCAGTTCTGTTGATTAAAGTCTACATCTTGTCAAGCCTCTTCTTTATCATATTAATCAATTGTTTAAAATTAATTATTTATTTCACTTATGTGGTGCTGGGGAATCGAACCCAGGGCCTCGTGCATGCAAGGCAAGAGCTCTACCACTGAGCCACCTTCCCAGCCCTGTAATCAACTGTTTTAAATCCTGTGTCCAGTAACCAGAAAATGCCTGTGTTTCTCTTCTGTTCTTTCCTGTGGTCCTGTCTTCAAGTAAGCCTGGTCATGTTGGTCAAATGCAAAACACACTGATGAAGGTTTTGTTACGTATAATTTAAAGATATGGAGGATGATGTTCTTCCAGGGAGGACTCGCTTTTGATTCTGACAGCGGTACAGGTGGAGGTGAGCTCCATTACCACCCGTGGCTGACTGACTGGCACCCGGGCTCCGTCTGTGTGCAGGTGGCGCGTTTCCGACACGCCCCTCCCCTGCCCCCAGCCCTTCTGTGAACATAAACTGAAACTTGGAACGTGTTGGTATCTCCACTTCTCAGCCCAAACTGTAGATTAGCAAATGCTTTAAGAGATGGAGACACTCAGTGGCAGGTTCGTTCCTGTCTGTCTTCTCCGGAGTTCCCAGCTCCCTCGGCCCCAGCTGCCTCCAGAGCACGCCAGGCCTCGCGGGAGGGTCAGGCCTCGCGGGAGGGCCAGGCCTCGCGGGAGGGCCAGGCCTGGGGTGCGTCCTGCAGTCTTCTACGCCGTGTGCCCGCCCTGCGCCTGGGGTCCCGCGGGCCGCGAGCTAGCTGTGGAGGCCGGCAGCTGGCTCCGTGTGGAGCCCTCGAGGGAGGGCCAGGCCTCGAGGGAGGGTCAGGCCTCGCGGGAGGGTCAGGCCTCGCGGGAAGGCCTGGGGTGCGTCCTGCAGTCTTCTACGCCGTGTGCCCGCCCTGCGCCTGGGGTCCCGCGGGCCGCGAGCTAGCTGTGGAGGCCGGCAGCTGGCTCCGTGTGGGGATGGCACCGTCGTATCAGGAGTGGAGCCGGTTCTTCCCAGCCCCCCTTCCTCGCTGGAGCCCCTCCCCCATCCCTCTGCTCCCTGCCACCCTGTGTCCCTTCCCTCAGGTCACACGGGAGAAACAAGCCCTGGAGGAGCAGTTGGCACAGAGGCTGCAGGAGCAGGAGGCCCAGACGGAGGCTCTCCAGCAAGCTCTTGGAGAGAAGGACGCTCTGTCTGAGGAGAAGGCCCAGCTACTGAGCAGGCAGAACGCCCTGGAGAGGCAGGGCCAGCTGGCGACGGAGGAGGCCGCAGATCTCAGGTACCCGTGGGCCTAGGGAGCTCAGCTGAGAGCCCGTGGGGGGGGGGGGTAGGCCCGGTGGGAGGGGGTAGGCCAGTGGTGGGGGGGATAGACCTGGCGGTGGGGGGGGTAGGCCCGGTGGGAGGGGGTAGGCCGGCGGTGGGGGGGGGTAGGCCCAGCGGTGGGGGGGGTAGGCCTGGCGGTGGGGAGAGTAGGCCGGCAGTGGAGGGGGATGGGGGGTAGGCCCAGCGGTGGGGGGGGTGGGAGGGGTAGGCCGGGCGGCTGGGGAGGTAGGCCGGCGGTGGGAGAGGTAGGCCCGGCGGTGGGGGGAGTAGGCCGGCAGTGGAGGGGGATGGGGGGGTAGGCCCGGCGGGGGGGGGGGTGGGAGGGGTAGGCCCGGCGGGGGGGGTGGGGGGGTAGGCCCGGCGGTGGGGGGGGTGGGGGGGGGGGTAGGCACGGCGGTGGGGGGGGTGGGGGGGTAGGCCCGGCGGGGGGGGTGGGGGGGTAGGCCCGGCGGTGGGGGGGGTAGGCCCGGCGGGGGGGGGGTGGGAGGGGTAGGCCCGGCGGGGGGGGGGGGGTAGGCCCGGTGGTGAGGCAGGGAGAGTGTGCGCCAGCTGTGACCTGGGGCGTCTGGAAGGGAGGGGTGCTGGGTGCCGGGTGATCTGGAAGAGGTGTAGGTCCGGAGAGAGCCTGGGAATGCCGTCCTGAGGACCTGGGCATTCCCAGGCAAAGCCATGTGAGAAGCCAAGTCCACGTCCTCTAGAGGAGACAAGGCAGGCTTCAGGAGGGGGAGAATTCAAGGCCAACATGAAAGGAGGATTTTCTCTTCCAGAGGGAAGGAGTACTAAGCCCTGAGCACTCACAAGTAGCCGGCGATGCATGGTGCTTACAAGGGGAGGGACTGGGACTGGAGCCAGACACTGTGGCAGAGCAAGGTTTCGGGGGCTCAGCACCAGGTGCTCTGCCCCTGGGATGGGCAGCAGCATGCAGGGTGCAGGGACTGCAGCAGGGCCTGCCCGGGTTGATAGGGCATCGCCTGGGGATTTGTGGTGTGTGCACTGTGCTTGACCACCGAGTGTCCGTGCCTCTCCTCGGCTGATTTCTCCCTGTGTGCGGACTCAGCACCGGTGGACGGTGACAGGTGGTCAGTCCTTCAAGCCATTGTTTCCCCTTCGGGGAAGAGGCACGTTGTGTGTTGGTGTGTGTTGTTACAGGTGCTTTCTGACCGATGGTGCCTGTGTGCACGCACGCAGGGCATGCGGCACGCGGAGCTGCAGCTTGGCAGCTCGTTTGGGGGGTGAGTCCTCCCACAGCAAGGAGGTTGAGGATAGCGTTCTCATCCTTGTTAACACCTGCGCGGTGCTCCAGAGCCCAGAAAGTTTAAATGCTCAAAACGTTCTCCTCTGTGTTGGCGCTTTGGTCAAGTCCAAGTACTTCCCTGTGGAAAGCCACAGCGGGCACCCCTGGAGGCCAGCTTTTCTCCAGAACACCCCCCCCCCAACGTAGAATCAGAAAGTCAAACAGAATCCCGTCTGGGCCTCCCAAAAGAGCCCCCGCCAACACTGCACGTTGCTACTGTGCCGAGTTTCGGTTGATCTCCTGGGCGATGCACACCACTGCCCGGCTGTGACCTGAGTCCCCGGGCTCTCGCAGGAGGAGCAGGTTTCCTGTTTGTAGATCCTTGTCTTTCCTTTGTGAATAACACTCATCTTTCTCATGTTTTCCGTAGGATCAACTGACGTTCTGTGATTTATTGGCAGGAGCTTTTTGCCTATGATCAATGCTTTGTTTTGTGTGTTTGGGGCAGATTTCCTTCCAGCTCTGCTGCTGTCTTCTAAGCTGGTTCACGGGTTCCTCCCAGGAGGCCCAGCCCCCTTCCCTCCGTGTGGCTCTGTTGGCTTTTCTTTCTTGTTTCTTTTCTCCTTTTCTTTTGCTTAAGAAGACTGTAAGTTTTTTCCTGACTTAGTTGCTGTGAGTGAAGTTTATTTTTGTTTCTGTATTTCCCCTTTTGTTCCACCTGAAGTTCATTCTCAGGGAGCTGAGATGCCTGTTGGTTTTCTCATCTTGCACCTGCCCCAGGCTCGTCCGCCCCTCCCGCCCCTCCCACGGACGGCCTGTCACTCCATGCTGCTTTGCAGGGTCCAGAGGGACTGTCTGGAGAGCAGCCTCTCTGAGGCCCGAGGGCTGGCGAAGCAGCTGCGGGCCCAACAGGAGCAGCTGGAGAGAGAGGCACAGCATGCCCAGCTGGGCTGGCAGGCCTTGCAAGGTGCTCCGGCGGGCGGCTCCCCTCCCCTTCTCCCGCCACCCAGCCCGGGCTGGGGGGAGCCCAGTGCCCCAACAGCTGCTCTCATTCGCTGAATGCCGGGGCCTGAAGGAGTCGGCTGCTCCTCATCTATATGGCACAGGTGCCCTGCTCAGCCTGCCCCGGTGCTGGTCCTGGGCTCAGGACTGGGGTGCAGCCAGTGCCCTCCCCCCATTCCCTGTGCCAGCACCCCTTCTCACGCCCCCCGCCACCTGCTGGCGGCAGACAGAGCACGCACCCATCTCTCCGTGGGGGTTGGCGAGGCCCGCAGGCACGTGGGGACATGCCTGTCACTTCACAGTGGAGACAGAGCGGCTAAAGAAGGACTGGGAGGTCCGGGAGATGGAGCTGCAGCAGCAGCTGGCACAGAAGGAGCGAGACACACAGCAGGCCCTGCAGACCCTGGAGTCAGCCCACCGAGAGGACCTGGCTCGGCTCCAGCGAGAGAAGGTCCGCCTCTGTGGTAGTGCCGTGACCCCAGGAAGGGGGTGGGGTGGAGGCGGACTGCCCTCAGCTCCTGTGAGCCGCACCAGGCCTTCACAGGGGTAGTGCGGGTGTCCAGCCTCACAGAAGAGACCAGGCCTTGAACTTGGCTGCCCTGGCTGAAGGCTGGAGACTAGACAAGGCCATGCCTATCTAGAACAAACTATGCACACGTCCATCTGCCCATCCACTCCTCTGCCCATCCAGTCACCCACCCACCTACCCATGCACCCATGCACCCATCCATACACCCATCCTCACACCCACCCCCCTATCTACCCATGCACCCATCCACCCAACCCTCTATCCATCCAGTGACCAATCCAACCATCCATCCATCCATCCACATGCATCCATTCATCTATCCACCGTCCACCCATCTATCCATCCATTCATGCATCCACTCATCCATGCATCCATCCATGCCCCTGCCTGTCATGGGACATGGTAGAGGTCCAGAAGAAATGTAGGACCTGTTAGATTAATTTAGGATGGTGGATGCCCGGACCTAGAGAGAGGCCTTCCCCAGCTCCTGCTTGGGGTACTCTGGAGAAGCATAGGGAAGAGCAGCTGGCAGGCCCATCCAGCCTTGGTGTCCTGTGGGGTGAGTCTCACCTGCTGGTCCCCAACTCCCTGACCTCACGGTGTGTCCTTTGCTTTGGCCAGGAGACCCTCAGTCTGTGCCTGTCAGAAGAGAAGGAGGAGGCCGCACGCCAACTGAAGCAGAAGACAGAGCTGATGGCAAAAAGCGCAGCTGAGAAGGAGGCTCTGGAGGAAGAAATTCAGAGCCTGAAACAGGACCAGGACGAGAGCCTCCTCCAACTGGAGCATGAGATGCAGCAGGTGACGAGGGCGGAGGGGCCCACCCAGCTCATCGTCCGCGGGGACCCAGCCCAGGGCCTCACAAGGCCTACCCAGGCAACGGACACCGCTGCTTTAGTGTTCAAAGCAGTCCTGAGAGACAGGCACCAGCTGCTCATCTACACGTGCACATCCATCCATGCAACATCCACACAGCATGCGTGTGTGCTCACACCTATAGACTGATGAACACCCACCTGCTCATCCATGTGTGTACACACATACACCATCCATGCAACATCCACACAGCATGCGTGTGTGCTCACACCTATAGACTGATGAACACCACCTGCTCATCCATGTGTGTACACACATACACCATCCATGCAACATCCACACAGCATGCGTGTGTGCTCACACCTATAGACTGATGAACACCACCTGCTCATCCACGCGTGTACACACATACACCATCCATGCAACATCCACACAGCATGCGTGTGTGCTCACACCTATAGACTGATGAACACCACCTGCTCATCCACGCGTGTACACACATACACCATCCATGCAACATCCACACAGCATGCGTGTGTGCTCACACCTATAGACTGATGAACACCACCTGCTCATCCACGTGTGTACACACATACACCATCCATGCAACATCCACACACCATGCGTGTGTGCTCACACCTATAGACTGATGAACACCACCTGCTCATCCACGCGTGTACACACATACACCATCCATGCAACATCCACACAGCATGCGTGTGTGCTCACACCTACAGACTGATGAACACCACCTGCTCATCCATGTGTGTACACACATACACCATCCATGCAACATCCACACAGCATGCGTGTGTGCTCACACCTATAGACTGATGAACACCACCTGCTCATCCACGTGTGTACACACATACACCATCCATGCAACATCCACACAGCATGTGTGTATATTCACACCTACAGACTGATGAACACCACCTGCTCATCCATGTGTGTACACAGATACACCATCCATGCAACATCCACATAGCATGCGTGTGTGCTCACACCTATAGACTGATGAACACCACCTGCTCATCCATGTGTGTACACACATACACCATCCATGCAACATGCACACAGCATGCGTGTGTGCTCACACCTACAGACTGATGAACACCACCTGCTCATCCACGTGTGTACACACATACACCATCCATGCAACATCCACACAGCATGCGTGTGTGCTCACACCTATAGACTGATGAACACCACCTGCTCATCCATGTGTGTACACACATACACCATCCATGCAACATCCACACAGCATGCGTGTGTGCTCACACCTATAGACTGATGAACACCACCTGCTCATCCATGTGTGTACACACATACACCATCCATGCAACATCCACACAGCATGCGTGTGTACTCACACCTATAGACTGATGAACACCACCTGCTCATCCATGTGTGTACACACATACACCATCCATGCAACATCCACACAGCATGCGTGTATATTCACACCTACAGACTGATGAACACCACCTGCTCATCCATGCATGTACATGCATGCAACATCCATGCAACATCCACACACCATGCGTGTGTGCTCACACCTATAGACTGATGAACACCACCTGCTCATCCACACGTGTACACACTTACACCATCCATGCAACATCCACACAGCATGCATGTGTGCTCACACCTATAGACTGATGAACACCACCTGCTCATCCATGCATGTACATGCATGCAACATCCATGCAACATCCACACACCATGCGTGTGTGCTCACACCTATAGACTGAACACCACCATGTACATGCATACACCATCCATGCAACATCCACACACCATGCATATATACTCACACCTATCCACCTACACAGCATTCACAGACCTATCTACCCATTCATCTCACTGGTTCATCTGTCCGTTCCTACACCCACACACTCATCCACACATCCATCCCACCACATCCATGCATCCACACACTCATACACACTGCCAACCACTCACCCATTCCCCACCCATCCCTCAGCTGACTTGTGCATCATCCTTCCACTCACCGGAAAATCCATCTTCCTTCCTACACTTCCAGTATCCACTCCACATAAGACCAGCATCCCCAGACCCAGGTGTCCATCCACACGTCTGACCACACGTCTGTTCACACACACCCAAGGTGTCCATCCACACGTCTGACCACACGTCTGTTCACACACATCCAAGGTGTCCATCCACACGTCTGACCACACGTCTGTTCACACACACACACCCAAGGTGTCCATCTACACGTCTGACCACACGTCTGTTCACACACACACACCCAAGGTGTCCATCTACACGTCTGACCACACGTCTGTTCACACACACCCAAGGTGTCCATTTACACGTCTGACCACACGTCTGTTCACACACACACACCCAAGGTGTCCATCTACACATCTGACCACACGTCTGTTCACACACACCCAAGGTGTCCATCCACACGTCTGACCACACGTCTGTTCACACACACCCAAGGTGTCCATCTACACGTCTGAGCACACGTCTGTTCACACACACCCAAGGTGTCCATCTACAGGTCTGACCACACGTCTGTTCACACACACCCAAGGTGTCCATCTATACGTCTGACCACACGTCTGTTCACACACACACACCCAAGGTGTCCATCCACACGTCTGACCACACGTCTGTTCACACACACACACCCAAGGTGTCATCTACACATCTGAGCACACGTCTGTTCACACACACCCAAGGTGTCCATCTACACATCTGACCACACGTCTGTTCACACACACACACCCAAGGTGTCCATCTACACGTCTGACCACACGTCTGTCCACACACACCCAAGGTGTCCATCTACACGTCTGACCACACGTCTGTTCACACACACCCAAGGTGTCCATCCACACGTCTGACCACACGTCTGTTCACACACACCCAAGGTATCCATCTACACGTCTGACCACACGTCTGTCCACACACACCCAAGGTGTCCATCCACACGTCTGACCACACGTCTGTTCACACACACCCAAGGTGTCCATCTACACGTCTGACCACACGTCTGTTCACACACACACACCCAAGGTGTCCATCCACACGTCTGACCACGTCTGTTCACACACACCCAAGGTATCCATCTACACGTCTGACCACACGTCTGTCCACACACACCCAAGGTGTCCATCCACACGTCTGACCACACGTCTGTCCACACACACCCAAGGTGTCCATCTACACGTCTGACCACACGTCTGTTCACACACACCCAAGGTGTCCATCCACACGTCTGACCACACGTCTGTTCACACACACCCAAGGTGTCCATCTACACGTCTGACCACACGTCTGTTCACACACACCCAAGGTGTCCATCCACATGTCTGACCACATGTCTGTTCACACACACACACCCAAGGTGTCCATCTACACGTCTGACCACACGTCTGTTCACACACACCCAAGGTGTCCATCTACACATCTGACCACACGTCTGTTCACACACACACACCCAAGGTGTCCATCTACACTTCTGACCACACGTCTGTCCACACACACCCAAGGTGTCCATCCACACGTCTGACCACACGTCTGTTCACACACACCCAAGGTGTCCATCTACACGTCTGAGCACACGTCTGTTCACACACACCCAAGGTGTCCATCTACACGTCTGACCACACGTCTGTTCACACACACACACCCAAGGTGTCCATCTACACATCTGACCACACGTCTGTTCACACACACATACCCAAGGTGTCCATCTACACGTCTGACCACACGTCTGTTCACACACACACACCCAAGGTGTCCATCCACACGTCTGACCACACGTCTGTTCACACACACCCAAGGTGTCCATCTACACGTCTGAGCACACGTCTGTTCACACACACCCAAGGTGTCCATCTACACGTCTGACCACACGTCTGTTCACACACACCCAAGGTGTCCATCCACACGTCTGACCACACGTCTGTTCACACACACACACCCAAGGTATCCATCTACACATCTGACCACACGTCTGTTCACACACACCCAAGGTGTCCATCTACACGTCTGACCACACGTCTGTCCACACACACCCAAGGTGTCCATCCACACGTCTGACCACACGTCTGTTTACACACACCCAAGGTGTCCATCTACACATCTGACCACACGCCTGTTCACTCACACACACCGAAGGTGTACATCTACACATTGGCCATGTACCCATGAACTGCCGAGCCATCCATTCAGCCACTCGTCCGACCATCCACCCTTCCCTTCGCCCACTCACTGAAACATCCTTTCCACGGTCTACACACTCAGCTGCCCACTTCCACACTCAACTGTCCACCCACCTAACATGCTCTGTCCACTCAGCCTGATTACTGAGTCATGCCTTCAACTCTCAATGTCTCCCTCTGGACTGCCAACCCAGACACACACACCCTGGCCATCTTCCCATCCCACAGACAGACTCAGAAAGGGCCAAAAAAGCCACCAGTGGAGTCCAGACTTCTCCATGCACTGGGACTCTGAAGCGCTCACTGTCAGGAGCATGGACGGATGAGCACACACATCCGTATGCCCATCGCTGGTGTGGAATGACCACATGGGTGCACGTTACGGGTTGCAGGGAGGAGCTGCGGTGGCTGGGAGAGCCGGGGCTTCCCGTCAGACTCCACGCTGCTCATTGTCCCCCACAAAGCTGTTAGAAGCCCCGTTTTAGTGGTGGAAATCTGAGATCCTCCCAGGTCCATCGCTGGTCTAGGGCGCAGCGGCACCGCTGGGCACCGAGGCCCACACTATTTCCTGCCTGCCCCTCTGCTCCTGAGGTAGAAGCAGAGGCCTTAGAGAGAGCCGGCGGGGCACAAAAGGAGCCGGGACAGCCTGCCGTGTGTGCGGCACAGGCTGCGTGTGAGCAGGCAGCCAGGCTCACAGGGAGTCACAGGCTTCACACACCTGGCTCAGGCCCGCGGGTGAGCAGGCGTGATTGCAGAGGGCTGCGGGAATGAGTCTGCAGCCAGGGAGAGCAGCAGGAGGCTAAGGACTTGGGTGACGGCAGAGACCCCCGAGGCGGAGGCCTTGATGCAGGAGAGCCATGCATGGGAGGAGGCTGTGGAGGCTCAGGGCCCCATGCAGCCGCCCTGCTCCCACCCAAGACCACCAGCTGGGCCACGCCGCCCCTCGGGCTTCTACAATCACAGCTTCTCGGAGTCACACTGAGCCCGAGGAAAGGTGAGCTCAGTCAGAGGAAACAGGCTAAGAAGATGGACAGGCTCTGCAAGCCATGGCCTTCCTGCACCCACAGCAACACCGTGCAGAAGGCCAGGCCTGCAGGAGTCTCGTCACTTCAGCTGAAGGACACTCCCTGGCCTCCGCCGTCGGATTAGAAAGGCGAGGACGCCACGGCCAGGTGTACAGACCTCCCCAGGAACCAAGGCCCCGTCAGTCACCAGAACTGGAGGCCTTGGCAGAGAAGAGCACTGCCCGGTGAAGATGCAGCACATGGCTTGGGGACCATCTTCCCCTCGACTCTTCCTGCTCCGCAGCCTGTGGGGGCCAGCGGCCCTGTGGCTGCCAGATTTCTTGCCCTCCAGGAAGGGCGGATTCCTGAAGAGCTCGGAGCGCAGGGAGAACAAAGCAAGCCCAGGCTCCTGGAGGCGGAGGGCCCGGGAGGAAGCATGGGTGCTTTGAAGGCCATTCAAGGCAGAGCCTCCACGCGACCCCTCCCGCTCCTCGGGGAGTTGTGGTCAGTGTCCTTACATTCCTCTGCCGTGCCACGGCGCATGCTCACGCTAACCTCCTGAAGCCAGCCCAGCCGCCCCGCAGTGACAGGCTCAGCCCCACATCCAGCTGAGGCGGTGGCCCGATCTCCAGGATACCCACACTTCTGACCAACGGGACGACAGTATGCAAGTGCACTAGAATGAAGCCCAAAACTCAAGAAAGTTCCACGCTGACTGCTGCCGTTTTGCTTATTGTCTTGTTTTTGAAGTACTAGGGTTTGAACTCGGGCCCTGCACTTGCTGGACAGGTGCTCTGCTACATGAGCCAGGCCCCCAGCCCTTTGGGGCGTTACTTAGCTCTTTTTCAGACAGGCTGTGGTGCTTTTCGTCCAGGGCTGACCTGGACCATGTGCTCCATCCTCTGCCTTCTGTGTAGCTGGGATTGCAGGTGTGAGTCCCGCATCTGGCCGTGAGGTAAACGGCCCGGCAGGACCCTGCCTTGTGCTGCAGCACACACTCGGCCCGAGGGCCTTGGATGGGCACTGATGCGGTCCTCCACCCTCCACAGCCCTGCTCAGGAGCAGCGTTCCACCCTGGGGCTGGAGCAAAGCTCAGCCTCTCTCCGCCGGCCGAGTGTCGGCTCATGTCACCCGCAAGGCAGGCGTGTGGGAGAATTACCTCCATCCCAGCTCCTTGTGGTGCATTGTAGGACTGCCTGAAGACATGGGGCTGGGGGCATAAAGCCCAGATCTGCCCTGGAAAGCGCCGGACAGGGACCCTGCAGACGGGCCTGGGGGGTGGACGCAATGGGGGGGTGGACGCGATGGGGGGGCAGCAGGACGGGCCTGGGGGGGTGGACATGATGGGGGGGAGGCAGTGGGACAGACGGGGACCCTGCGGACAAGCCTGGGGGGTGGACGCGATGGGGGACAGAGGGACGGGCCTGGGGGGTGGACGCGATGGGGGACAGAGGGACGGGCCTGGGGGGTGGACACAATGGGGGGTGGACGCAATGGGGGACAGAGGGACGGGCCTGGGGGGTGGACGCGATGGGGGGTGGATGCAATGGGGGACAGAGGGACGGGCCTGGGGGTGGACACAATGGGGGGTGGACGCGATGGGGGGACAGAGGGACGGGCCTGGGGGGTGGACGCGATGGGGGTCAGCGGGACGGACCTGGGGGGTGGACGTGATGGGGGTCAGCAGGACGGGCCTGGGGGGTGGACGCGATGGGGGCAGTGGGGAGAGAGCAGGTGTTTTGGGCGAAGGCCTCCCGGCAGCGCAGTGTGGGACGGGTGCGCCGTGGTCACCCAGCCCTGGGGAAGGAGGGCTCGCCCCTCCCCTGGGACCCGCTCTCACGCCCCCACCTGTGCAGGCGCTGTCCGTGAAGGAGGCGGAGAGGACGGAGCTGAGCGGCGAGCTCTCTGGAGCTGTGCGGACCCTGGAGAGGGTGCGGCAGGAGGCCCGGAGCCAGCAGGCACAAGCTGAGGTGAGACGGACCCAGCTGCCGTGCGGCCCGCGGGAGCCCGGACCCAGGGCACCCTTCCCGCCCAGTCCCAGCAGCCTGGCCCCGCCCCGCGCCTTCCTGAGCCTCAGTTTCCCTGGCATCTTCAGGTCTTTGGTAAAGGAGACGGTTCTCTGGATGGCTGGGGAAACCGAGACTGCATTCAGGCCCCTTTCCACAGCAGCCCTGGGTCTTAGGGCTCCCTGCCCTGGAAGCTGTCCACGGCCGGGGGGAAGGGCCAGCCCAGGTCACCTGCCAGCCAGCAGGCCAACTGCTGGGCCACAGAGTGTGGGCCTGTCTGTCTGTCTGTCTGTGTGCCGTGCTGAGGGTGGCAGAGCCCTGCAGGTGACATGCACGAGGCGTGGGAGCCACTGGACGGTCCATCCAGGGGGGAGCTGGCACGGCCCTCTGCAAAGCCTCCGCTCCTGCTGTCTGCACTGGGCAGGGGTGGTGGGCAGGGGGAGGCAGGTGGCCTGGGGAGGCTCTGACCATGGGGTCGGCCCCAGAGTGGTGAGCAGGGCAAGAGCGATGGGGGCCTCACCCTCACCCACCAGCCGGGAAGACCTCACCCCTACTCAGAGCCCCGGGGCCGAGCAGGGCGGGCCTCACCCCTACTCAGAGCCCCGGGGCCGAGCAGGGCGGGCCTCACCCCTACTCAGAGCCCCGGGGCCGAGCAGGGCGGGCCTCACCCCTACTCAGAGCCCCGGGGCCGAGCAGGGCGGGCCTCACCCCTACTCAGAGCCCCGGGGCCGAGCAGGGCGGGCCTCACCCCTACTCAGAGCCCCGGGGCCGAGCAGGGCGGGCCTCACCCCTACTCAGAGCCCCGGGGCCGAGCAGGGCGGGCCTCACCCCTACTCAGAGCCCCGGGGCCGAGCAGGGCGGGCCTCACCCCTACTCAGAGCCCCGGGGCCGAGCAGGGCGGGCCTCACCCCTACTCAGAGCCCCGGGGCCGAGCAGGGTGGGCCTCACCCCTACTCAGAGCCCCGGGGCTGAGCAGGGTGGGCCTCAGGCTCACCAGCTCTGCAGATCTCACCAGAAAGCGCCCATGCTCCCAGCCTCACTCCCCCCCACATACACACCAGTTTCTGCCCCACGCACAGGCCTGGAAGGCTCCTCTGGCCGGGAGGGCTGTGACCTCGGCCCAAGGCTGTACTTCCTCTCCAGCTGTGGGCAGAAAACCAGGAAAGCCTCCTGACTCTCGGGGAGCTGCAGCTGCCAGCCCAGAGCCTCTGCAGGAGCACTGCTTACAGAGCCTTTTCTTGTGCTGGCCAAGCCGCCCCCTTGGGCTGGGACCAGGCCTGCCAACAGGGCTCCCTGAGGGGCTCATTAAGGGTTCTTTTGCCACCTCAGCTCAGAAAATAGAACTTAAAACCCACAGAGAGGGGGAAGTACAGCCAGAAACACCAGCTGTGGGTGACGGGGAGTGGAGCCAGGGACACACAGGGGGCCTCCGGGCCTGAGTCACCACCACCTCCCACAGCTGGTCCCCTGGGTCCACCCCAGGGCTGCAGCCTCACGGAGCCACGACCTTGCCGCCAAGATGACTTGTGCCGGCCCAGAGCGACAGTGGGGACCAGGGGCCAAAGCAGCACCTCCACGGCTCCTTTGCCCAGAGCGGGAGTCAAAGCTGATGGGAGTGGCCTTGAACCGATGGAAGTGGGCTTGGCCTGATGAGCGACCATGGGCAGTAGCCTGCAGTAGACAGGGTTGGGGACATGTCTCCACAGGATGCCCAGGGCTCCTGCAACACCAGTCCAGCTCCATACCTGTGCCTGCACCGCCCTCGGCTCCTGAGCTGCACAGGCCCACGGGCTCACAGCCCACAGGCCACAGGCCCACAGGCCACAGGCCACAGGCCACAAGCCCACGTGCTTAAAGCCCACAGGCCACAGGCTCACAGGCCCACAGGCCATAAGCCCACAGCCCGCAGCCCACAGGCCACAGGCCACCAGCCAGCAGCCCACAGGCCACAGGCCCACAAGCCCACAGGCCTACAGCCCGCAGCCCACAGCCCACAGGCCCATAGGCCACAGGCCACAGGCCCACAGCCCACAGGCCTACAGCCCACAGGCCCACAGGCCACAGGCTCAGAGTCCCATAGCCCATAGGCCTACAGCCCACAGGCCACAGCCCACAAGCCCACCGGCCCACAGGTCACAGCCCACAGGCCACAGCCCACAAACCCACAGCCCACAGGCCCACAGGTCACAGCCCACAGGCCACAGCCACAAGCCCACAAGCCCACAGGCCACAGGCCACAGCCCACAGGCTCACAGCCCACAGCCCACAGGCTCACAACCCACAGGCCACAGCCCACAGGCCACAGGCCCACAGGCTCACAGGCTCACAGGCCCACAGACCTACAGCCCACAGGCCACAAGCCACAAGCCCACAGGCCCACAGGCCACAAGCTCACAGCCCACAGGCCACAGGCTCACAGGCCACAGGCCCACAGGCCACAAGCCACAAGCCCACAGGCCCACAGCCCACAGGCTCACAGCCCACAGGCCACAGGCTCACAGGCCCACAGGCCACAGGCCCACTGCCCACAGGCTCACAGCCCACAGGCCCACAGGCCACAGCCCACAGGCCACAGGCCCACAGCGCACAGGCCACAGCCCACAGGCCACAGCCCACAGGCCCACAGGCCCACAGGCCCACAGGCCCACAGGCCAGTAGTCAGGTGGGAAAGCCTCCCTGACTCAAACTCTGCCACTGCGGCCGGTTCAGTCCCCTCAGAAGGCTGGTCAGCCTCAGCAGAATGCGTCCAGGCTGAGCAGCTTGGCATCTTGTCTGTGCATAAGGAGGCGTTTCAAACCCTGCCCTCAGCCAAGTGGACCTGAGGACCCTTCCTTTGGGTACCTGCTGGTCAGCAGTGGCCAGCAGTGATCAGCAGTGGCCAGCGGTGATCAGCAATGATCAGCAATGATCAGCAGTGGCCAGCAGTGATCAGCAGTGGCCAGCAGTGACCAGCTGTGGTCAACAGTGGTCAGAAGTGGTCAGCAGGGAGAGCAGACGTGGGCTGCTGAGTCTGGTGTGCCAGCAGAGCTGTCAGCCGGGGCAGCGGCTGACCGGCCCGCAGAGGTCTGCACGTGTTCACAGTTGGCAGGAACAGACGTCCCCTAATTCCACCTGCCCACTGGATGGTTCCAGACACCAGTGGCCGGGGTCAGGGGACCAGCAGCAGCCAGCTCTCCCACACCCCCGCTGCAGCGCTGTACCCCACACCGGTGGCTGGGGCATCTCTTACAGGAGGGGCACCTCCTCCCCCTGTGCCCAGCGAGGCCTGAGCGGGGAGCACGCCTGGTGAGGACAGAGGCCCGGCCTCACTCCCGCTGCCCGGCTGGGGACACCGAGGTCCAGGGCCATTGTGGCTGGCCTGTGCACGTTGCTGACCCTCCTTCCTCCCAGCGGGGCGGGCAGGAACGCCTTGGGCCAGGCGGGTGGCAGTTTGCCCCATCCCCCGGAAGGCGTAAAGTGGGGAGGGGGTCCCCGCCCCTGACACAGGAGTGCCCTGTGCACTCCTTTCCTGGGGTCAGCGTGAGAGCCCTGCCTGGGCCCTGACCACCTCCCCAGTGACCCTGGCCCCTGCCTCCCCAGGCCACGGTGGGCGCCATGGCAGAGGAGCTGAGCGCCCTGCAGGCCCAGTTGGAGGCGGCCAGCTCCACCCACCAGAGAGAGGCTGCCGCCCTGAGCCAGAGGCTCAGGGAGATGGAGGCCATGAGGAGCCAGGCATGCAGAGAGGTAGGGGGCTGGCCTCCAGAGGAGGCGTGGAGGGCCGGTGTGGAGGACCGGAGTGGGGGGGCCAGTGTGGGAGCCGGTGTGGGGGGCCGAGGGCCGGCCGGTGTGAAGGGCCGGTGTGGGGGGCCAGTGTAGGGGGCGGGTGTGGGGGGCCGGCATGGGGGGCCGGTGTGGGGGCCGGTGTGGGGGGCCGGCATGGGGGGCCGGTGTGGGGGCCGGTGTGGGGGGCCAGTGTAGGGGGCCGGTGTGGGGGGCCGGCATGGGGGGCCGGTGTGGGGGGCTGGTGTGGGGGGCCAGTGTAGGGGGCCAGTGTGGGGGCCGGTGTGGGGGGCCGGTGTGGGGGGGCGGTGTGGGGGGCCGGTGTGGGGGGCTGGCATGGGGGGCCAGTGTAGGGGGCGGGTGTGGGGGGCCGGTGTGGGGGGGCGGTGTGGGGGGCCGGTGTGGGGGGCTGAGGGCCAGTGTGGGAAGCCGGTGTGGGGGCCGGTGTGGGGGGCCGGTGTGGGGGGCTGGTGTGGGGGGTCGAGGGCCGGTGTGGGGGGCCAGTGTGGGGGGCCGGCATGGGGGGCCGGTGTGGGGGCCGGTGTGGGGGGCCAGTGTAGGGGGCTGGTGGGGGGGCCTGTGTGGGGGGCCGGTGTGGGGGGCCAGTGTGTGGGGCCGGTGGGGGGGGGCCGAGGACCGGTGGGGGGGGGCCATGTGGAGGGCTGGTGTGGGGGCCGGTGGGGGGGGCCGAGGGCCGGTGGGAGGGGCCAGTGGGGGGGGCCAGTGTGGGGGCTGGTGTGGGGGCCAGTGGGGGGGCCGGTGGGGGGGCCCGTGGGCTGGGAGGAGGCTGGAGACATCTCCAGAATGGGTCAAACGGCACGGCACGGGCTCTGCAGCGGGAGCGGCCCGTGTGTGAGGGGAAGAGCCTGGCCTCAGCCAGAGTGCAGGCCTGAGGGAATGGGCGCCCGTGCAGGGGCGTCGCCTACGCTGGGCTGGCCTGAGGCCCACCAGGGCGCTCCGCGGGCTCTTGGTGGGACACTCAGGAGCATGTCCCGGGAAGGGGAGGCCAGCCTGCGGAGGCCCAAGCCCCTGGCTCACCCCACCCACACTTGTACGCAGCTGAGCCTGGCAGTCCCACGCAGGCCCTCTTCCTGTGGTGACAGCAGCGTCCTCTCGAGGCCTGTCTGAAAGCAGCCATGGCCTGCGGGGCATGGGCAGACCCCAGGGGGTCTGCCCACACATGTGGCCCGGCCCGCAGGGAGCGCTGGGGTGTGGGGGGCCGGCTCACAAAGGGGGGGTCGGCGCTGGCCGGGATTTCAGGCACAGTCTGGGCCTGGCCAAGGCCCCGGTGTTGACACAGAGGCCCCAGGATCCCATGATGGGGGGGGGGGGCTGGGGCTGGACCCCGCAGGCAGGCGGATGGAAAGGTGTTTCTGAGGCGCTTTGACAGGCCTCAGAGGCCTGTGACTTGGAGGCCAGTGAAGCCCGGGGCAGGAGGCCATGTGGGTTTGGGCTGGAAGGAAAAGGTTAGAGGGGGTCCAGGTGGGGCCGTGGGATGGATGGCCCTCCGGCTCTGGGCGGAGGGGCCAGGGCTGGTGGGCAGGGCCACGGCCCTGCGCCCCCCTAGGCGGTGAGCGGAGGGGCTTGCTCCCCCAAAGCCCGCCCCCAGGGGCCGGCAGAGCAGAGAGGAAGAGAGCTGGTTTAACACGATGGCTGTTTACATTGGCCCCAGAGAAAAGGGGCTTCTTCCAACAGATTCCAAAGCCCTTGCGGGTCAGCGGCCATGCGGGAAGTAAAGCAAGATTTCAGAACTGGGGGCAGAGCAGGAGGAGGCAGAAGGTGGGGGTGGAGACAAACATGAGGGCCCCCACAGCAAGGTCAGGTTTCGGAGAGGAAGCCCCCAGAGAGGGAGCGGGAGGCCCACGAAGGGAAGGGGGGGGGATGGGAGGCTCAGAGGCCAGAGGGTGGGGGACAAGGGGCATAATGGCCAAGAAGGGTGGGCAGAAGGGCCGCACCTCCCCCTCCCCACCCCCACCCCCCAGGCTGGGGACTCAGCCGTCTTTGTCCACGTTCTCACAGACCTGCTGGGGTTTACACACACGCACCATGCACACGCATGTGCAAATCGCATGTAGGCACCATGGCGCACTTGTGCACATGTCAGTTTGTGCTGCTTGAGATCACATCTGTCCGCACACGCATGCACACACACATGCACACACACATGGTGCCGAGTACAAGCCAAGTGCACACGGTACTCCTGGTCATAAACACACATGGACAGACAGGAAGCCAAATAGCACACACGTGCACACGCCCATCCCGCATGCCACACACATGGGCACGTGTGCCCTCTCTCGTGCACGCGTGTGCACACATCTCACCACCCTCCCCTGGGGTTTCACAAGAGGCTGTTTACACAACTTCTAGTAAAGAAATCATTATTATAATCACATTAAGCAAGTTGGCTGTAAAATTCCTGCGAAGGCATAGTTGTTCTGGGGGTGGGTGGGCGGGGGCAGCTGGCCGGGCTGGCCTGTGTTTGTTTTGCTTCTTTTCATCTCCTCTGCTCTGGAAAGCAGAGCAGCTCCTCTCTTGATGGATGGGCCCTCTCCCTGGTCCTTGACCTTCTCTGTGGATTTCTGCTGAGCTCGGCGGAAAAATGCTGGCACAGTTGTGGCTCCCACATGTGGGGGGTGGATGGGGAGCAGAGGGGAGGCCAGGCCCTCCCAAAACAGAGCAACAACAACAGCGGGTGGGCTCCAGAGCCTGGACAACGCCCCACGCGCACACGCCACAGGGGGCAGCAGCGACTTCCCCAGCCTTCTCCTGAGCCCCTGCCCCCCGCAGGCCCCCCCGCCCCCCTGCCCCCACCCGCCTGCATGCCCAGCCCCTGCATGCCCAGCCCCTGCCCCCACCCCCCCACAGGCCCAGCCCCTGCCCCACCCCCCCTGCAGGCCCAGCCCCTGCCCCCCCCCCCGCAGGCCCCCGCCCCTGCCCCCACCCCCCCAGCATGCCCCACCCCTGCCCCCACACCCCCACATGCCCCGCCCCTGCCCCCCACAGGCCCAGCCCCCTGCCCCCCCCCCCCCGCAGGCCCCAGCCCCTGCCCCACACCCCCCCCCCCGCATGCCCCACCCCTGCCCCACCCCCCCCGCAGGCCCCGCCCCTGCCCCCACCCCCCCCACATGCCCAGCCCCTGCCCCCACCCCCCCCCCGCATGCCCCGCCCCTGCCCCCATCCCCCCCCCGCAGGCCCAGCCCCCCTGCCCCCATCCCCCTGCAGGCCCAGCCCCTGCCCCCCCCCCCCCGCAGGCCCAGCCCCCTGCCCCCCCACCCCCCCGCATGCCCCGCCCCTGCCCCCCCCGCAGGCCCAGCCCCTGCCCCCCCCCCCCCCCCGCAGGCCCAGCCCCTGCCCCCCATCCCCCCGCAGAGCCCAGCCCCTGCCCCCATCCCCCCCGCAGGCCCAGCCCCTGCCCCCCACCCCCCCCCCCCGCAGGCCCAGCCCCTGCCCCCACCCCCCCCGCATGCCCAGCCCCTGCCCCCCCACCCCCCCACATGCCCAGCCCCTGCCCCCCCACCCCCCCACATGCCCAGCCCCTGCCCCCCCCCCGCATGCCCAGCCCCTGCCCCCACCCCCCGCATGCCCCACCCCTACCCCCACCCCGCACATGCCCAGCCCCCTGCCCCCACCCCACGCATGCCCAGGCCCCCTGCCCCCCCACCCCCCCCCGCAGGCCCAGCCCCTGCCCCCCCCCCGCAGGCCCAGCCCCTGCCCCCACCCCCCCACATGCCCAGCCCCTGCCCCCACCCCCCACATGCCCAGCCCCTGCCCCCACCCCCCACATGCCCAGCCCCTGCCCCCACCCCCCCGCATGCCCAGCCCCTGCCCCTACCCCCCGCATGCCCCACCCCTACCCCCCACCCCGCACATGCCCAGCCCCTGCCCCCCACCCCCCCCGCATGCCCAGCCCCCTGCCCCCACTCCCCCACAGGCCCAGCCCCTGCCCCCCACCCCCCCCACATGCCCAGCCCCCACCCCCCCGCATGCCCAGCCCCTGCCCCCCACCCCCCGCATGCCCAGCCCCTGCCCCCCCACCCCCCCGCATGCCCAGCCCCTGCCCCCCCCGCATGCCCAGCCCCTGCCCCCCACCCCCCCCGCATGCCCAGCCCCTCCCCCCACCCCCCCGCATGCCCAGCCCCTGCCCCCCCGCATGCCCAGCCCCTGCCCCCCCCACATGCCCAGCCCCTGCCCCCCCCGCATGCCCAGCCCCTGCCCCCCACCCCCCCGCATGCCCAGCCCCTGCCCCCCACCCCCCCACATGCCCAGCCCCTGCCCCCCCCGCATGCCCAGCCCCTGCCCCCCACCCCCCCCACATGCCCAGCCCCCTGCCCCCCCACATGCCCAGCTACAGCAGAGCTGACCCCAGCTGTCCAGTCAGGGCCGTGGCCCCAGACTGGGAGCCCCTGCTGGC